>NW_018020922.1:82887-97656 GCF_002006095.1 Pseudomyrmex gracilis | reverse complement strand
ATTAAATATAAATAATAATTACAAAAAATTATTTCTTGTACACTTAAAATTGATAAGATTCGTATACCAGATAAGTTCACTAATGAATATTCAAACAAGAAGATATCAGAAAAGTTATCGGGTCTCGGAGATCCAGTTTGCCGAAGTAAGCAGCAAAACAAAGTGTGCCACTGAAAGGTTAACGCGGTAAGAAATGACGTCATTTCAAAACTTTGTCAAAATTTTTAAAAAATTGTTTTTCCAGGAAAATGTAATATGAAATTCTCGTTTATTTATCACATCAAGATTATAAATTTTGAGATCCGAGAGAACAAAATTAAACTGCAAAAAAAAGAAAAAAACAATAAAGTAAAATAAAATTTTCAATGTGAAAATCAGATAGAACACAAAGCTGTAGAAACAAAAGAAACAAAAAAATATATTTCTTTCCTGATTACGTGCGAGAATATCAGAAGAAAAATTTTAATCTTGTTTTATTTTCTGTTTCGAAATTCCTAGCAGTATCAATAGACACACCCGGGAAATGTTACAATCCGAAATACGTGAATAGCTGTGTGTTCGAGTTAATTTCCAATACGTCTTTCGCAATGCGCTACTGCATATTGGCGTGAAATTTCGTTCCGACAGAAATTAGTTTCGTTCTGGCTTTAAAGGCAGTATTAAATGGCATACCTCCGGGGCATACCCTGGTTTCGAGAGACTTACTAGCAAACCAGTCATGCTTGTTAATAATTATTGCATGTACTTAACTTTCGTTGTGCATTTACGATGGCAATAGCCTTTGGCACTTCAAGTTGGAAAAATTGGCCCCGTTTTGTGCCGATAAAAAATACAATGCCAACATTTAATTTTGTTTGTATATTGACGCAAACATTTACACCACCGGAGAAGCAATTATCGAACTTAAAAACATTGAACGTTTTAATTAAACGAGAATTAATCAATTATGCATTTCTTAATAAGTCCGTTTATAGTTTTAACTACTGAATGTAAATACAGGACAAACGTAATGAATATATTTCGCACGCGTGTAAACTTTCGCCTAAATCTCGAAGCAAACTCGAGCCAGTCATGCTTTCGCCAAAAGTCCTAACAAGCTCCCTTTACGGGGACACGTTCCCGATAAGAAGAAAGTTTTTCGCGAGCCGCCAGAATTTGTATTTACCTTCGGCGCAAGCCGTGTACCCGGATTATTTATTTTTCCCCGGTGGTTACACAGCACCAACGACCGAGAGTTGGCGCCGCCGCTATTTCGCCGACTGACGCGAATGCACCGTCGTCGTCGTCGTCGCCGTCGTCGAATCGTTACGTATTCCGCGTCGCGCAGCTCGTGCACAGAATAGCGAGTTGGCCCGGTTTCGCAAAAGAACATTTGCCGAACTTTGATAATCACTCGAAGCTCAAAATATTTCTCCCTTCTCTCGTCAGCTTGACAATTTTGAGGATTAAGTATTTGAAAAATGGGGATGAAAAACTCAAAAGATCTTCAATCTTCAAACACATATGGTTGCGAAAAAAGAACTTATTTTTCATTAAACCACTTATATTTTTAATAACCGAATTCTTTAATTGACTTTTTACTGTAAAAAAATATTGAAAGACAGTAATACAAAAAGTTCAAATTTTTTGGAATCAGAAGAAATTTGACTTCGAAACAATTATCACAAAGATTCGCGTTATAAAAAAATATTCAAAATTTTCTACATATTTCTGAGTTTTTCCAATGTGCAGAAGATGCAATATATTATTTGTTTCTTACTAAGCCTCTCGTTTTTTGCGCGCGCGCGTTAAGTAAAGCTTTGAAGTTCGTTGAACTCTTTTTTTTGTATTTGTATAATTGAAATTAAACAAGAGTGCACGTTGTGTGATAACGTTGATTATTTGTCGCGTCGAAAGAGAGAGAAACCGTATGTACGTACGCGGTGTGTTACGCGATAAATTCATACACCGTGAACAGAATGATTTGTTAATGGACGTATCAGCTCCGGGGCATTGCAGTCTCCACCAACTGAAGTCGAGCACTCGCAACGTTTTGTTTGTTTGTTCGAGCGCGCTTGCGAGCATCGCACCGTGAGAAACGAATATCGTATAGGACAACGCGCGTTTCTGACAAGTAACATTGTTTAGATTCTGATACGACACGAAGGTAATTCGTGACGCGATCGACGAAGGAACGGATTGATTTACACAGATCGTACGTGTACTAAAAACTTGCGACCTGCGCGAGTGGATTGTTCGCGTATAATGCGGGAAAAAGAAAACTAAATTTCCGTACCTCACACATCACATTTGTTGAAGTCAGAACAACCAAAAAGTTGTCAAGCGACTTTACAAGCAAAATAGAATTTCATTTATAATAATAATAATAATAATACTAATAATAATAATAATAACAATAATAATAATAATAATATGAGAGAACATTTTAATCTGTTATGTCAAACTTGTGTGTCTCAAAGCGACACTTATTGATTGAATCTGGCGTTTTAACATATGTCGATACATATCTTAAGTGTCAATTATAAAGAAGTGTAGTTTACATATAAATTATTCGGGAGAAAATCGAGGGAAGTTCCGATGCAATGTGATACGGTGTAGTTATGTATTTTTCATTTGTATATTCTACACGCGGTAGAGTATTGTTTATCGAGCGAGGTCTTCGTTAATAAATAACTGGCACCGTGTATTTGAATTCACAAGAGAGATGTGTGCGTAGTTGCGTTCTTTCGGAGAATCTTCCGCACTAACTACGCGAATGATGTTTTTTTTTTTGCAAGAACAATTAACATGTAATATGTATGCAAGCTACAAGAGAAAGCAAATAAAAACGATCGGGTTTTCGTTCCCCGACTTAAGGAATTACAACGCGATAAGAACACTTGAGGGCAGTGTTGGTCACTTGTGTATAGTCCACATGTGGAATGTCTAAGCTATCACTTTCTATGACGTTCAAGTAGATAAGGCGATTAGCAGAAAATCTTTTATCAATGGACAAAAGATTGTTAAATCATCGGTGTATTGTGTAAACTGATATCGCGAATAAGATGATTAGTATCATTTTCATCACGCTCGCGTGTTTATAACTTGTGTTGTATATTGTGTAAAATATTTGTACAAAAATAATAATGTGTAAAATGTTTGTATAAAGAAAGAGAGAGAGTTAATATAAAACTGTTGCAACGTTCAAAAATCAATGTCTTAAATGTTGAAAACTCTACTATTTAGCCATGATTTTACATACAGTGATAGATTAGATGTTCTGTACGTAGACTATCATTATTTCCCTAACACTGCTTGAAAATATTAAACGGTTTGTTCAATTGGAGAATTATCTAAGAAATACGCAGTCAAATACGCAGGAAATTAAAAGAATAGAAATCTATTTCCGTAAAGTTAGAGAATAGAGAGAATACTCTCATATAGTCCTTTTCTTCTCTCTCTCTGATACGCTTAACCCTCAACGGACGGCGTGTTTTTCGGCACCTTAATTCGCCGGACATGGGTCGTTTTCGCGTCTTGGGCTTTTTAAAAATATTAAATATTTCTAAAAAAATCTGAAACAATGTGTATATACTCTTTAAATTGTCTATTTTAAGACACCATCATTAAATTTAGTGAAAAAAAAAGTTTTAATTCATAATTTTTAGCAAATATGACAACAAGAAAATTACTTTCTTCACACAGAAAGTAATTTTGCTCCAGACGAAAACGACCCATGTCCGTCCGTTGAGGGTTAATAAAAATATTCTCAAATTTAGTTTTCAAATTATATGCACATTTGTACATACCAAAAGTGTTCTAAAGCAATTGATAAAAAAGTGTTCTGTGTTTTTATTTTCTCTTATTATTATTAAATACTCTTATTGTTAAAATGATTTAAAAAATAAGATCGGTTATTTAACAACTTTTAACAAACTTTTTGTGTAATACTTAATAGCAGTTCAGTACGGTGTATTTAAAATAATATCTCTTATCTCTTTCTCTATATCTCTGTTTTTGTACAAGTAATATTTAAATTCTCCCTCGCTCTCTCTCTCTTGAAAAGTAGGGTAAAACCTAAATTTAACATATTGCTTCTCTTCACGTCAAGCATCGACGATTTATCGACGATAATCCCCGTTCGAATAATTATCATCGATCTTGGCTCAAGGCAACGTGAGATCGAACAATGTAGGTTATATAGTCGCGCGCTCGGCGAAACAAGACTTGTCGCACAAAAGTCCCCGTGTGCCGAAACCGTTGCTCCTCGCTTCCAGGCAACATACGAGGCGCGCACAGTGCTGAAGACAATAACTACTAGCAAACTTTATAACAAACTTGAGCACGATACTCGCTCATCTGCTGCGAGTTTGCCAAAGATCAGACGCGTATTGACGTTGGGTTCCTTTGTCGCCACCGATTAATTATGAATCTTTCGCGTTTGTAAAACCGCCGGTTCAATCCACGACTTTTCCCCTTTAATTCAAAATTACACGAACTTTCATCACAAACTTACTGTCTCGATAGTTTTAGCACAGGTCTTTTAACAACACTTATAACACCGTTAATTATCGCGTTCATTTTTTTTTTTTTTTTTTTTTTTTTTTNNTNATTTGAAAATATCGTCAATTATGAGAAAAATAATAGCAAGATGATAAAATACTTTTATAAGAAATTTTTGATGTTCTGAGAACATTAATTTTCTTTTTTTTTTGTTTTTTTTTTTGTGTAGGTGATGATTTCGCACACATTTTAACTCTTCTGTCAACGCGTGATTGTTTACTTTTTTAAATCATCACTATTCTTTTTTCTTAAATTATTTGTAATAATAATAATAATAGAACTATTCGTAATAATAATAATAATGGACCGACTGTTTGTACATACATTGAACGACGTACTGTACGAACCTGCTACAAAAAAAAACTAACAAACTTTGCGAGAAGATGTTCTTTGTACCTCCAAGAATAAAAATTTCGAGCGACGTAACAAAATTCGCACGCTAGCATTAAAAAAATTGTTCTCATCATTAAGGTCAAAACAAAAATATTCAAGCGGTGACAGAAGAGTTAAAGTATGCTTTGAAGATGATTCTAGGAACTGTTTACTTTACATTGTACGTCGCTATGTAAGAAATTCTCTGATTGCGTAATATATATTATAATGCATGTACACACTTTTTAATACTGAAATCGAAAGATATATTTTTTTTGAATATATGATGTTTTTTCCGATTCTTTTTACGAAGACACTTCAAAGTTCGTTCTTGTATTTTCTTTTCGCAGTATCACCTCGATATTTCACAGCTTTATAAAGCAAGATGTAATGTACAGGTTAATTATCTTTATGGATTTTTTTACATATTTTTTCCGACTACATGTGTACTTCTCATCGAGGAGATGTGTCGGCAAAATACTTTGTTTTTTTTTCGAAGAAATATACTTTGTCTTTTAAAATTAAAAGTTTATATTCACCTCAAAAACGAAACATCTTCTCGGCATATTTCGCGCACACTTGTAAACTACAAAAATTAAATTTCTCGATTAAGTAATATTATAGTAAGCTATATGTAATAAGAGTTAGCACTTTTTACGAGATGTTCTCTCGTCCTTTTAGTCAAAAAGATTTCAAAAGTCGTCGTCAACAACGTAAAGTGCATCACTGACGACAATTGCTTTCTCGCTTGTGATGCGCAAACGTGTCTTTCAAACTCGTCTCAGCGCGTTCTTCGGTGCACTGACATAATATCATCATATATACCGCGCACAAGACGTCACGCATTCCATCGATGTAACGGCCAGCCGTTCGTAGAATTGTGGCATCGAGCTCTCCGTTCCGCGCGCAATTGAAACGACCCTGAACTCCTCCTTCATCGTCTGACAATGACGACTTTCACCGGCCACTTCAGACCTCGAAGTCTCAGAGCTTGACCGATCGAAAACGCTCGATCACTTCTTGAGAATCTCGTCATCGACTCGATAAACATCTATCGATCCTCGTACTGAATCTCCAAGGACGCGAAACTCGAACTTGACACGTTCTTGTCATAGTAATTTTCTTTTCGTCACTTTTTTGCTTGATCTCCCAAATTAACGGAGTTTTAAAAATATTCTTGCTTGATGATTACGAGAGAATATCTAAAACGTCATTATCATTAATGACATATCTAAGATAATTGAAAAAATAATGTTGCCGTGATAGTTGTTCGGATAAGTATACACTTTTTTTTTAATGAAAATTGTAATTTTCAGTCTTCGAGGTTGTCTATGTAAATATCGTATTTTGTATGTTGGCCAAGTCGAGATTTATTTCTTCTAAATCTTTTACATAGAGAGATGTATGTCTCCATGTGAGTGTATGTGTGTTTGTGTGTGTGATATATAACTGTCTTTCTGATAGAAACAGTAGTCATTTACTTGAACGAATCGATCGGATATTCATTATTTAAATCGCACGTATTATTGTTCATTTTCCCAATTTTTTCCAGCGAAGTAAAATCTCCGATTTCGAGTCGATGACTAGTTTTCGATAAATCCACATCGGAACGCGGTCGTTTCCAATAAAATCCAATTGGTACCGCGCGAACTTCCTTTTCTTCCACGATGAAGATCTACCACGCCGTAGCAGCCCGCTGCCTTCAAGTCGCACCTCGCACACTATGTTCCCGTTCTCTCACATAAAGCTAAATCGATCACCTCCAGTCGTGCGACGACCGGAAAAATACCTAAGACGACGAGAAAGTTTCGGAAGTCGACTTCGATCACGCGCGAAGCTGATGAACGACGGACGTTTTCGGCTACGCGACGATGTCCATGTCAGACGAGGAATTCGACGTGGTCACCGCCAGACTGCCGAGGGTGTCGTCGTCGGTTAAACCGTGGTGACAGGCGGCCGCAGGTGGACTCAGCGGTGGCAGGTGCGGCGACGACAGCATCGGATCGCCACCGTGTACGGGGCCTCCGGTGTCGTCCTCCATGAGGTCCTCGAACTGTGACATGCTCAGACTTGTCGCCTCCTCCGTCACCGCCAGATCTGGTATCTACGGCAGAAAAGCATCCAACATCCAGTAAAACAAACCCGTTCTTTGACACGTCCGAACATATTAACCCGTCAAATCGAACAGAAACTAAAATAATGAGAAATTATGTTGTGAAATCTTATTTGAAAGCGCGAATGTGAACATACATACTGGAGATTTTGATTATAAAAGCGAGAATGTTGTGTTGAGCTGGTAATTCTCAATTAAAGCAGAAGTGGATGTTGAGTCGAAGTTTCTTTATACATGTATATATAAAGGAATAAGAGTGCAATGTGTACGTATGTGTCATCGTATCTATCAATGATTATTGATGTGCTACAAAAACAAAAGTCAAGGTAGCACGTAATGTGTATGTTATATAATGTAGAACGTTTATTGCTATTTACGTTGAATAATAGAATGTATTTTGTGACAAATTAAAATTAAATTAATTTAGAACAGTATAGTTAATAAGTAAAAGGATTTTTATACACACATATATATATATATATATATATACATATATGTATAAAAATATATATATATTTTGTATGTATATACATGTGTGTATATACATACATTATATATATAATGTATATATATCAAGGAAATGTACTATCTCTGTTAGATAAAAACAAAGATTGATCTTTGGAACAACATTGTGACAACACGTAATATGGAATAAACAATAAACTCTTAACGCACCATAAAAGAAATAATCGTCTTTTCTCTGTTTTTCTTTTTCGGTTAAAAAAAATTAAATATTCTATATTAGCAAGATTTTTTTAAACGTTTATACGTTATCTCCGTACACGTATTCAAACTGACTGAGAAGCTGTTTCTCTGCCAGATGCAGTTGCAGTTTCCGGCAACTTTGTGAAGTCACAGACGGAGTCGGCTTACCAGAACCGGAATTAATTTCCAATCGCGTTTCAGGTGCAAACGACCGTGATCCAATTTACCTGTCGTTATATTACCGGTGCAAATAAATTCGTCAGATTACTTATCGGTCTTTGCCGCATCGAATTAATGTTCTGAGATTTTTATTTACGTTGCATCACGCATAAAACAGTTTTTCACGTCGCAAGATAAAAGAAAATCGTGTGATTTCAAAAATATTTTAAATATCAGTTTGAGAATTTTTCTCTAAACCAGAAATCCTCGTCGAAATCTAATCGCGCGTATGCAATGCCGCAAAAATTCCATTAAATGTATATATATACTCTCCTTCTCTTATCTATTTCAAAACTTTTTTAGTTTGTTTGTGTGTGTGTATTTTTTTTCGCCTTTAGATAATTTTATACTTGACGGTATTCCGCGAAGTGATCGCATGTGCGCTTTTTTACATAACCGCACGTAATCGGACGCGACGTGCGGAGGAGGTTGAATTTGCATGAAAAAATGCTGCGGCGCATGCCGTTGTGCAACGCGGTTTTCTGACGTTACAACTCATTCAGCGATTATCCTTTGTTCCGACACCGGGAGAAGCGTGTGTTCTTCTGTGAAAATATACGTGGCGCAAGATGCAAGATAAAAGGTATAAGTCTCGCGCGAGGTAGCACGTACGATAAGAGGTAGGTGAGAGATAAGAAGTGCAACTCTGCGAACCGTACGCATATAATACGCCGGTGATAAAAAGTAAATATTTTGCACGACATTCAGGCGCGTATAGATTTAAGATGTGCAATTACATTTGCAATTATGCAATCTCGAACCAAGCGGTGCGCGCTTAAAACAACACACCCTTTTCGGTCGGCAGTACTAAAAAGGTCATATTGTTTTCTATACAACTCCTCGCACCTTTTGCAATAATGTAATTCAAGATAAATTATAAACAGATTATAGAAACATTTTTTTAATTTATACACACGATGTATATAAAAGTTGTGCACACGATATTCAATACTTGATAAACTAGTAAGTTGCGAATTGTTTTTTTAGCTCTTTGTTGACTAACCAAAAAATGCCTACTAGTTGGACCGACTGAGTCTGTGAGATCCACGCGACTTTAAAATCGAATATCTCCGCGAAAAATCAATATTTTTTTCAATTTTTTTTTAAATCAAAAATTTGAATGATTCTGCGTCGATTAAAAAAAACAAATTGAAAAACTCTCTAGTAGTTTCGAAGATATAAGCGTTAAAGAAAAACTAATATTTGCTTAGAGACACCGGTTTGAAATTTTAGAGTGGATCTAGGAGACCTATGTCAGTGGTCCACGAAGGATCAGATTATAATCTTTAGCCCTCGCAAAAAATCATACAGTTTTATGCGTTGCAATAAAGAAGAATGTTTTTCTGCGTTATTACCTTATTTCTAAGAAATAATTTATCGTTATCTGAAGCACATATAGGATCGTCTCGTGCAAGGTAAATCGAGAGACAAAATTAATGTTAAGCAAACCGATGTTTAAATGTCGTAGTAAAATCCCCGTGCAATAAGTACGCGAGAGAGACACTTCCCTCGCCTCGGTCGAAACTCGTCGCGAACGCAAATCGCGAAGCGAGACGTTATCAATGTTTAAATTTCCCTAACCGCGAAGGAAGCAGCTTGTCAGACTACTTACATTCCAGTGAAACTTTATCTCGAACCATAATTCAACTCATCCCTCTCTTGCTACGTCATTCCGCGTCTCTTCGTTATCTATCGTTTTGCAGAAACTCCGAATGTTTCCGAAAACGCGACGAGCGGACGTAAATTAACGTCAATGCGACACAACAATCGCGCTATCGTTATACCATCGCTTGAGCAATAAACAAACCATTAACGTTTCGTTCAAATCGATAATTATAAAAACTTATGCGAAATACAGTCGGGACCCTGATTTTCTCAACCCTTCGGAACCAGTAAAAAACTTTCTTTTCCGAACCTTCGTCTCCCACTTCTATCCAATAGCACATGCGCGGAACGAAAATGCGCGCGTATGGACAGAGAAAGCAAAAGTGCATGTGTAACATAACTTGTCACCAAAGAGAGAGAGAGAGAGAGAGAGAGATCAGCGCAAGAGAAGCGGCTCGAAAAAGAAAGTGTCACTAGATGTTCAGAAAACAAGTTTCACTCTGTAAACAGATATAAAAAAAAAATAAAGATACAGAAATAACGGTCATAAAGAAGCTAGTCTACAATGGGAGTAGGCAGTATAGAGTAAGAAGTAAGGTTCTTGGAGTTCTTTTATTTTTGTCTATACAAGTAATTATTTTGCGTTTTTTAACACACGTCTTTCATTGGCTAACAGTAAGGCAGTAGGCGGGGCGAAATGGGAATTGTCTATTTCGTAATTCCCGTCGTTTCTTTACCGAAAAATAGTTTACTCTCTACTCCTACAGCCTTACAACCTTTATTGTAGACTAGCCATAAGATATTCACAAGCTTAATGATCTATCTATTAATAAAAGACTAAACAATAATATTTTAACGCTTTGACTCTTTTTTTCCGGATTCTAAGCTTTCTTATAATCTACGCGTCCGAGTCTGTTTTTGCGTTTGTTCGTCAAATTTTTGTAATCTAGTCAAATTTGTTCTGAAGAGAATCCACAGAGCGAAAGCCGACACATTAAAAAACTATTGTGTTTAATCTTTTATTAATAGACCGACTTCCTTGTTATCTGTAATTCGAGAGTTTTTAACCGCATCACGAAACCGCGTCATATTTCATACGTAAGTACTATATGTATATATATACATATATATATATATGTATACGTACGTGCACAACGTTATCTGCTCTACTAATTCAGGCGGTAACTTTTGCTGCCATCTCTGAACGGATATCTCAGCCATGCGCTTTAAAGAGCAACGACGATAATGACGGCAACCAACATCAACTATCTCCCCGAAGATCCCGTTCCCGGCCGAAATCGGAGAGCAAGATCATAACGAGGGACGAAACGAACGTGAGCAACAAATTGCCATTTATTATACTCGGAACAATAATCCGCTGCCAGTGAAGAATTGTGCGTGCATGCGTGCGTGCGTGCGTGCGTGCGTGCGTGTGTGTGCGTGCGCGCGCGCGTGTGTGTGTGTGAAAAGTCAGCTAGCACCAACAGTACCATACCTATCACAATTAACATTAACGAAAGAGAATAATAACGTGAAAAGTAATTTAATATTTAATTAATATTTTTCCAAGCAAAAAAAAACAATTGAATATAATATATTCATAATAATTAGAATAACTATAATAATTAACAAGTGAACGGAATTATTATAAAAGATCAATTTTCTTGTTGGGATTGTTATAATTATAATGCCACGTATATAAAATTGTAGAAGTTTCTATAAATTTTGCGTGGAAAAAAAACATTCGCACACTCTTGTTGTGTTATCGCTTGTATATGTGTGTGTGTGTGTTCGACTTACATAACACAAATTTTCGAAAGGTGTTTGCAAAATCTTTTTGTATGTATATTTCGAGCTGACAATTTCGTCATTTTGCAAATGCGATCGAAAGTCGTCATCTCGCAAAAGTCGCTCGCAAGGTGGCAGCAAAAACCGAAATACGTTAATTATATGCAAATGAGAAAACATTTTTTTTTTTATTACGTAAGCACGACCGCGGTTCGATTGTGTTGCGTAATAAAATCGTTACCGCTCTACATCGACGCTGTCAAAAAAGACTTCGCTGCTTTCGCATACATACGAGAGTGCCGGATATAACACGGCTAAGGTAAGAGACTTTGCCGTCACGTTATCTCTTCCCTTGCAAACGAGTGAACGAACAACAGCTATTCGCTTCTCCGTTGTGGACACACACAGATGCACGCGTTATGAAACTACTTTGAAACGAGACAGAAGGTTTATTCGGATCAAGGATCACAGATCGATCGTTATATCGATGTGATGTCGGCGAGCCTCACATGCGGATCGACTGGTTGTCGTATTTAAGATTAAACGGCTTGCTGTTACAAAACACTCACCAATACTTTTGATCGAAATAAACGAGATATCACACACACACACACACAAACACACACACACACACACACACACACACACTCGCGTATATCATCGTATCGTGTATTGAGATCAACGAATTTATTAATTTGAATTAGTTATCAAATGTCACTTATTACAAATCTGTGCATGTGAAAAACATTTATGTAAAAATATATAAATATGTAAATATTTATAATGTAAAACTCTGATCGAACAAATGTAATTATCGAGCAGGATCGGAAATAAGTACAAAAAAAAAAAATAATAATAATAATTGAAAACAAGCGTAAATTTATTGAAGAAAGATTTTTGACTTGCCTTTCGGTGTTCGAGTTTATTCCTAGGAAAGGTGTTGAGCATAGCGGCGGAAGTAGACGCCCAGTTGAAATCGGAAATCGGAAGTCCGTGTGCCTTCGCCTGCAGCTCGAGTTCCTGCACGCGCAGTAGCAACCTTCGATTTTGATGCTCCAATTGTTTATGTCTGATCTCGTTCTGTTTCATTCTCGTCAGCTCGGTTTTCAACAGTTTTATATACTCTACCGAAGACTTAAGAATCGTACCTTTGTTAGGTCTGACGTCCCTAACGATCTCGTAATATCTGTAAAATAATCAGAGAAACAATCAAACGTATATATATATATGTATATATTCGTTTCTGTGTTGTATTTTACTTATATAATTTATATAGTTTACTTTATATAATTTATTAATAAAACATAATTTAATAAATATTACTTATTAATAAAATAAAAATAATTAATAAAAACTTAATATAATTAACTCTCAGATATTCTACGAGTCAAAAAGGAACTAAGTTGGTTTTAAATCGCTCGCCATTTCTATGTAGATGGAGGAACGAGTCTGAACCGGAGGAAGAAAAAAGGAGATTTGTAGTACATACGCAGTTTGTTGCCAGCTTCAGTCCGTACAAAATAACAAAAAGAAAGCGGGAAAAAGAAAAATTTGTCCCTTTTTGACCCTCATGAGGTAGCAACGTCGAAAAAGTGATGGTACTATAAAAACTGTTTTCTGATAAATAAATGTACTAAAAATAGTATTTTTGTTTCAAAAAGAAGTGTCAAAAACAGTGGAGATAGTTTTTTGTAGTGTTTAGAGTGTTTCTCTGAAAATTTTGCGTTTTAATTCAGAGGTACTTGAAACAAGTGAGATAAAAAAATATAAGTATCTCTAATTATCTAGTTGTTCGTATGCATTTTTATTTGATATTAACAAAACCAGATGATTTTTACATATCTGCAGCCGTAATTTTGTTTCTGCTTATTTCTTTGCAAGATGAAAATTGTCAAACTTCATTTTGCATAAAAAAAATTTTTTTTTTTGAAATAAATTGTTAGGGCTCCCTTTTTCCCTGGTAATACAACTCTTGAACTTTATTGTTTGGTACATTAAAGTCCTCTTATCTTTTGTTTTAAACTACAAAATTATTTCTTCAAATAAAACATGTTTTTTGAAACTTTGTTAAAACCGTAAAAATTTGTTAAAATGTGTTAAAACCGTTTTCTTTATTAATAAAAAAAAAATGCAAAACCAAAATTTTTTGTTACTCCAAATAACACAGTCTTCAAGATTATTAAAACAACCTTGAGATTCATGTATAATAACATTTCAATAGTCCTCACTATACCGGAGATATATAAGTCCGAGAAAAAATCAGTTGTCCCATTTTGACCCTAGTGGGCTATCACCGGGTGTCAAATACGTGAGGTATATCTGAGAGTTGGATATAATTTAATATAAACATTTTCGAAGTCACATGCTTTTTTTCTATTGCAACTATAATAAGAATAAACACACGCAATGTTTATAGAGTTATAATTTTCCTCAATAAGAGCGTGAGATGATTGTGAGCGTTGCGATCGTATTTTCAATCTTTCCAGATTCTTTCAAAGAAACATTAAAAAAAAAAGACAACACCAAACGGAAGGAAAGAGAAAGTAAAAGGAGCTCGTCTTTGAAAGTCGGGTATAGGATTATTTCGTCAGAAACGTGCTTGAGACGGAGTGTTTTGCGAGAGAGATTCCCAAAGTTCCTTACCCGACCGATATTACCACTCCCGAGTCACGCCGCCGTCACCGCCGACATCTCGAGGGCCGCTTCGAGATGGAATTCCGTATGGGAATTCGCGTGGAATAGCAGACGGACGAACGGACGGAGGAGGCGATAATTCGACGGGACGTAGGCAACAAAATCCTGAAGAATTTCCATAACACACGCCGCGTTTCGTACTCGCATTGTTTTTTATTCTCTCTTTCACCGGGGCGCTTTGCGTCCTCGCGTCTTCGCAGACACGGCCAATTTGTTGTTAGTCTGAAGAATTTCTCATGGCGACACTTTCAAAAAATTCATGAGAGAGACGCGCACATAGAAACGAGAACGCGAGAGATAAACATCTTGGACCAAACACAGTCTGTTCGTTCGCTAGAGACATCCGCGATGATCCAGCGCGTACAATTTCACAATGCCAGTGTGAGAAATGTCTACCAAGCAGTTCGCGAATGAGAATGCAAAAGCAAGAAACGTTTCGAGATTGCCGCAGAAACTTGCAACTTCTTTTCAGAAACGCAAATTTGATGCGGCACGAATGACTTCAAAACAGAGAAGAGAATACAAATATCGAATACATATTTGCCTCAATTTAATTTATTTGATATACGAAGATAAAAATATATCGAGTATATATACAGGGTGTCCCAGAATGGCCGTACAATCTTTCGTAGGCAGGTAGAAGGAGTAAAACTGAGTCGAAAAGTCTTATACCATTTTGCTAGATTCGCAATAGTTACTGAGATTTTAATTAACAAAGATCCGCGAATAAG
>NW_018020922.1:21875-82732 GCF_002006095.1 Pseudomyrmex gracilis | reverse complement strand
ACAGCCCGATGCATGCTTATTCGCGGATCTTTGTTAATTAAAATCTCAGTAACTATTGCGAATCTAGCAAAATGGTATAAGACTTTTCGACTCAGTTTTACTCCTTCTACCTGCCTACGAGAGATTGTACGGCCATTCTGGGACACCCTGTATATTGTACGAACGATAAAAAATACTTTTTTTTTCTCTACACTCAATGTAACCAATATTAAAAGATTGCGAGAACTATCGTACGCATCAATAAGATATAGTTGATAAGATATATTATCTACAAATTTTTATCTACAATAAATCAGTTCTAATACAATAATGAAACGATCAAGAAAAACTTAGATTGTTTTCACACAATGTGCGACATCAATCACATCATTCTTCACACACTGATATCGATATTTCTTTACTTCGTGAAGCTTTTTTGTGACAGAAATGTATATTTCAAAGAGAGATAGCAAAATTTTATAGCGATACCGTAGTTAAACTTTTTAATTACAAAGACGCGCGCGCGAAAGAGAAAGAGAGACACATAATGTATAAGTTACCTCTGCGATTCAAAAATAATATTCTCACGCGAAATTCGCAAACAACACTCACGGATTTTTGTCGTTATTCACGCTCTTTCCTTTGCCTCACGCTGCGCCGTGCGACCGTTGATTTATGACAGAATCGTTTTGTCGATTTATCGCCCGAAAAATCGCGAGCTGCAACCGTCCACGAAAAGAACAGCGGCGAGTGGAAAGCCTATTATGAGGTGATATTCGTCATGACCAGACGACACATTCATTCTTCGTAGACTCCTACGTGAATGTTCTTTTTCTCTCTCTCTCTCTCTCATACACACATTCTTTCATCTAAGAAAATATAATCCTCCCTCTTATTCCCGTTCAGGATACCAAGAAGGATCGAAAGCGCATCATGCAGCTGTCGCATCTCTAAATTCGCCTGTCACCGCTTATGATCGAAGTCTCATAGAAAACGTGCAAATGAAAGCACAAATTATATATATATATATATATATATATATATATATGTATATCTTTAAAATTAAAATAAAATGAAATTGCATAAATAAAAATAAATCAAAACTTTGAGCAGACAAATATTTTGAAATTTATTTAACAGAGAGAAAGACGAGTAGATGAGTACGTGGAACAACGTCACTAAGTAACAAGTATTTATAACTTATTGTTTTGGCGAGAAACAGTAACGCGTTCTTGCAACGGCGCAAATGTTCTCGCGCGACACAGCTAATAATTTACATTGGCTTGACAAAACTATGTAATTAAATTCATGCGCGATCACGAATAAGCGCGTTGCGAATAAGCGCGATCACGAATATAAGCATGACTCGCGAGATTTTGCGCCTGCCAGGCAAACTCGGAAACCAAACAGCGGCACTGGAACATTGTATCTCTTTTCCACGCGAAGCGTCATTGTCGGTGTTCACGTACCCAACAACAACTTTGCTTAGAGAGCGAATTTGCGGCTTGTGCGGATTCGTGTACGTCAACCGGAGGAGCTTGCAAACTGCATTTGCCGCAAAAGTCCGCTAAACCTAACAAAGTATACGCTTTATTAATTTTTCATGTTCATATATAAGAGAGAAAGTGGTTTTTTGGTCGGTCCTAAGTTGTTCACGATGTACACGGTATTATGAGGGTTTGTAACAAGGATTCTATTATACGTATATGTTTTCAAGTTCACTCTCGCGAATTAATACTCCATCACTCACGTCGCGTCTTTCAGCGAGAAACTGCGCCGCGCATGTATTTCGCCAACTTTCACTGACGAATATATTTAATTAGATTCAACATATGTACAACCGTGACTGAGTGTCTGTCAACAATCGAAAAGTTTTAATTGCCCACAACATGTTTATATTTTCGATATAATTTTGTTGATAAATATAAAAATGTTTACTTTTTATTTTAACTCTTGGCATGTAAACATGGGTCTCCCAGACCCACTCAAAAATTTCAAACCGGTGTCTCTAGTAAACATTAGTTTACTTCAAAGCTCGCTTCGAGATTATACTAGAAATTTTTTAAAATTGTTTTGTTATCCAAAACTTAAAAAAAAAAAAACAATTGAAAAATATTGATTTTTCGCGGAGATATTTGCGTTTAAAGTCGCGTGGGTCTCACGGACCCAATATAACCAGTATTGTCATTTTTGAAGTCTGTATGCGAAAGATTAAATTTTAAGTACACATGTCTCTGATGTAATAGACAATGTTTTTTTTCACTGATATTAAATATAAACTATTTTTATCAGTCGAATATTAAACACGAGCACCGCAAAATATAAGTTGCTGCAATGTAAAACGAATGTCTGAAGAACCGTTTAACACCGCGCGTTATATAATCACAGATTCAACTATTGTTACGTGCGTGATTGACAAGAGACTCACGCTTCGATTGTTAAACATTCGGCGTTTCTATGTCGAAAACGGAACGTCATTTCAAAACGTGTTTCAGATCTCCTCAGTTCGAGAATTGCGCGGTGGTTTTCCTACTTGTACTCACGTCGGAAACGAGTTTGCATTGCAAACAATAAACAACCGAGCACGAACGGCATTGACGGTTTCGCCTTCGTTCGCGCTAATGAGCAGTGACATAAGGAGAACACGGATGAGGAGAGAAACGGGAGAGACGGATCTTTACAGAAACGATTCGGAAACTTGAGCATGATGAACGGAGACATCGACGAGAGACGCAGAGAGAAATCTGTGTCGTGTTTGTCGATGTCTTTAGAACCGAAACTGTACTTCGTTATCAGTGACGTGTTATCGCGCACCGAGTTTACTCGCGTTCCTCTTGATATTCTCGGCCTAAGCCAAAACTAAAACCCTAACGAAGAAAGATGGTTGTCAAAACGCTCATGAGAGTTTCTAATGTGTCATTACTCCCCTTCCCCCCGCTCTTGTAGGATATAATTGCGATCGGCGCAAATAATTTCTGTAGTCTCAACTGATAAAATCACAGTTCCTCGTGTAATTGTGCAAGTTCAAATATTTGTTTTGTAGACATTTTACAAAACACTTTAATTAATTTTTTATATAACAATGTAATGTATTTTGTATTTCTTCATTTTTATGTCCGCGATAAAGCAACATTTTAAAATTTAGTAGTAAAACAACCGTTCAAATATATTCTTAAAATTGCTTACTCATCTTTATAAAAAAAAAAGTAAATACATATTTTTTAATTTACTTCATATGTGTGTGTTTGCCATGTTTGTCATGTGAAATTCCCTCGAAAAATATAAACCGACACAGACGTGCTCGCCTTAAGAAAGTTGTGCAATACAATTGACATTCCAATTTTTCTATTCATTCGCGAATGTTATCGCATTGGTAACAATTGCACATTACTGTCTTATCGATAAAGCAAGCGTCATTACAGATAAGAGTTATTACAAATCGAGGACATGTTCCAACATATATGTGATAGCACAACATCGCAAAATAATGAACAAATGCGCGAACAATGCATGTGTATACCGGCATCGAAACGGCATTATGGAATTTGCGAAGTTTCAAGTGAAATTTTAGCGAGACATCGAAACTGAGTATAAATTATCGATGACAAATATGATCGCGAGTTAAAGCCGCATTAATTCAACTTTTTCATCTCGCCAGCTCTAAATATCAGAAGAAATTCGAGACGTGGAACACATTAATCCCAGACGTGCTCTCGTTATCACATTTATCTCAGTGACGTGACGAAAAATATATAACGGTAATATGACGGTAAGATAAAGAACATACATATCGAGTTGCACGCTTCTCCTTCATCGGTAGTAGATAATGTAATAAATTGCGATATTGTAAATCAATTATTATTATAAACGACACGTTTTTTAATTGTTCGCGCATTGTGTTAATACAATATGAAGAATTGCGACAGTAAAAACTCAAAAGCTCTGACGAAAGTCATCACAAAAAGAAGAAAAAAATGCTCTAAATAAAAATATATCAAAAATAAAGCGCACATCATAGAAGCCTATTACCCAAAATATCTGATAAAAAACAAAACCTAATATAAATGTATACAAAATATATAAAAAATATGGTAATTCTGCAGATTAGGGGAGCCACCTCCGATTTCAATAATTTTTACATATGTTGTGAAGGTCATTGTCCCGAGTAATAATGTGAAGGTTTTAGACCGCGGACGTTGTTTGTTAAAAAGTTACAAGGCGAAGAAGTCTACTGAACAATATGCAATTTCTCGACATCCTATGTATGAATATGTGTTCTGCAGTTGGAAATGTAAACGATTGGACGCTTTTTTTGAAATAATGTCTGTTACATATCCAATAAATGAAAATATAAATGAATAAATAATTAAATAAAACAAACCCTAACCTAACCTAACTTCCAAAAGGGGCTTTGCCCCTCCCCCCTTGAAAATCAAGTACCCAGTTTTCACAAGAAGCGAATGTAATCGGAAGTCGTTATTTTTCCCCGAGGAGGGTTAGATTAGGTTAGGTTCAGTTAGGTTTTGGGGGGGTGCAGGGGGGTGCAGCCCCCCTGCCTACGCGCTTCAAACGCGAACGAAATGTACGTGGGACCGAAAAATAAGAATTCATTCATGAAACTTCTTCCCCTCGTAACTTTTTAACAAACAACGTCCGCGGCCTAAAACCTTCACATTATTACTCGGGACAATGACCTTCACAACATATGTAAAAATTATCGAAATCGGAGGTGGCTCCTAATCTACAGAATTATCAAAAATATACAAATATATAAGTGACAAATGATTCTGACGTATTAAAAAACTTGTAACTAATTTTATAATAAACAATTTTATACATAAGTATTTTGTAATATTATTGAGCAAACCAACAACTGAAATCTAATCTTCGAATTTTTCCGTGGTTTTCTCGTCGAAGATCGATATTCAGAGAAACATGCGCCAGAAAAGAGAACGCCAAAGCAGATAGAGGTAGTTTTTAAGTTCGCCGGATGTTGACGTAGACAAATGGGTCGGTCGTCGGATTGATAAATGAACAACGGACTTGGGCAGCTATTCTATGCAAAAGGGTCGCTCGTTAGTACGTCGTACATCGAAGAAGTCTCGGAACCAAAGATTCGTGTCAGGGATTATGTCCGAAACAGGTCAGACAGGAAGTGTACGCCATCGATGCGGATGCTCTCCGTAGAAATATAAGGAGGTAGAAAACCCAAATATATTTCTTCCTTGAACAGCGCGTATAGGTGCAGTGAGAAAATATTATCTCAAAATAATATAAAATATATCGTTTTTATACCAAAACATTGTTTATCTTGAGATTATTAAAATAAATTTATAATATTGAATTTGTGTGAAATTTATCAATTAAATCCATTTTTTTAATATCTGTAATTATATAGAATAATTAGGAAATAATGATATAGAATTTAAATAAAAATTTTATTAATAAATTTTATTAACAAATTTTATTAACAAAAAAATTATTAACAAATTTTATTAACAAATAGTAAGTAATGCCCGTTATCATGCTGAAAGAAAACAAAATATTTTACGAACAAAACTTTCGCTTAGAATAAGCAAATAATCTTAAAATAAATGTTGATTACTATTTTGTATCTGCACAATCTTCTAAACATATTAATGTAGTTTTGATTAAGAAAACCATTTTCAAAAACCTTGTTATTGTAAATTTACATTTAAAATGAAATAATTGTTCAGGATTTACACTACGTACAATAGAAAGTGTAATTAGTAATCAAATATCAAATTAAATTATAATTTATTTGATTAATATAAGGCTGACCGATATGTAAATTTAAATAAAGAACATAATTGTCACACTCATGTGTACATGTGCGCATAAAATTCAATTGATTTTCAATAAATAAGTACGAGTAAAACGAGAAACGGCTTTGTGTGTGATTAGTTTAATAATGAGATTATTTAAACAGATATTGAATTACGTGAAAAAAAAATAGTTTTAAATATATTTTTTACTAAAACAAGAAAAATAGTAGATATATGTTGTATGTACGTAAATATATAATATAAAAAATTGGTGAAAACTATCGCGTGCAAGAATATGTAAGTAAAACAAAAGGGAAAAACGCAGCTACATAAAGAATAAACAAAATCCTTTTCAATCTCTTCCTCTCCATATTTCCGGTTTGTGACGTTAGTTTTTCCTCCCATTTGCCTTCATTCATCGGGTCGAAGAACGACGTCCTTCTAGGACTAAGGAAGTGTTACGCTTTGATGGTAGGAAGAACAGGAAACAAAGGCTGGGAGGAAGAAGGAAAAGCGAGCAGCCGCGGAGAGCCAGCGAGAGAGGAAGGAAGGGAGAACGGGTTGGGGAAGGAAGAGCGAAGAATGGACTTCCGGTGAAAGCCTCTCGTCTCGAGCACCTGACCTGGACTAACTCGTCGTAAAGGGTCACGAACAGGAAATAATGGTCCGTGGGGAATGTGCAAAAAGCTGGAGAATAAGAGGACTACGAAAGAAGGGATGGTAAGAGAGCAGAAGAGAGAGGAGGACAAACGTGCGATGTGAAACAAGGAGGTAGCAGAAGAAGAAGACGACGAAAACGAAGACGAAGAAACAGCAATTCGAAGAAAAGAAATTCGTACTCACGGGTCATTGGTCTTGGGCAGGAGGGTTCCGAGCTCCTTGATCCTGTCGTTGATGTTGAAACGCCGCCGTCGCTCGACTGAAAACGGAAATTGTGCACATCAATCATGATTCGCTCGCGACAGATGCAAGAGATAGATCGCGTCGCGTTTGTTAATTCGCCTTCTAATCCCAAGACCGAATTGGCATACGTGCATATGACGGGCAACGACTTGTCGAAAGAGTAGACTACTTCATCTTGCACATTGATGTTTACACGTTTATGGAAATTATAAATAAAATTACTTTTGTACAAATCGCACTGCAAAAAGTCAATGTCTACTAATGTTATTGTTTCCGTAAGAATTTATTTTGTTACAAAAGTCTAGCGCGCGCCGAGTTCGCGCTATTATTTTCCATCAGATGCCAGCAAACGCGATATCCGTCAATCGCTCAATTCTGATAAATCGTATCGTTGTCCTGAATCGCGCGCGTATCGTCGAGGGTCAAATTATTCCCGTCTCCGAATACACGAGAGGTATCGTCGTCGTCTCGTATCAAAGTTATTCGGCGGGAAAGCATATCGCGCTTTCCGGAGGATATATCTCGTATCTCCTCAGCGGAAAAGACTGCGAACCGGATCGCCCCTATCGCTGGCACGTGACCCCATTTCCGATCGATTATTCCGGCCAGGTATCTCCCGAACGAAGGTGCGAGAAGTCAAGCCGTTTGGCTTGACTATCGGCGTCTAGAGTATCGATAGCACGATCACGACGGTGATAACTCGCTGTCAGAAGAGTAAATTTGTTAAAGCACATCTTGGACGGGGAACAGCACTTCCCCGTCGCGGGCGAAGAAAACGAAGAATTATATCAAAACTAATATCGTTAAAAGGTGGATACGAGAAGCCCGGGGCCGATCAATTTTCTTTTGGTTTTCTTCTTTGAACATTTCGTCATCCGGTGCTGCCGATAAATAAATATCAATATTTTTTTATCTTCATCAAAATTAATCGTCTTTGAACAAAAATTCTCGATAAGAATTGCAGCGCGATAAGAAAATAAAAAAGTAAGAAGTGCGAAAAAATTATATATATATATTATCGCGAACAATGTTTATTCTGGATCCGATAACGCGACTTAATTCCTCCGTTCTTAATAATGTTCAATTAATGCATCGTTTTCTCAGTAGAGATAAACTTGATAAGGATCTCTTCTTATTTTTCCTAAATTAACGTTTTCGAAAAACGAAATTATGTTGAAACTATGTAAAGCGAGTCAAGGAAAAATCGGTTCTAAATACGTACAAGACTTGGATTTGCTTTTAGTTCCGTAACAGTTCAAAGTACATCACACATCCACGCCAAGTCACAAATTCTACAAATTACTGATTCATGCAGAAACAAATATTTGTAAACAGCATCATAAAACGTAAAGAAGACGAGATACGATCCAGGAAACGTTGCACACGCAAGAAAAGAGAGAGAGAAAGAGAGAGAGGAGCAGCCTTGAAAACTTTGTGGAAGCTGTAACTTCCTTTCTTGTATTCGATTCGTTTTAAGAGTGAAAAAGTTAGATAGAAACGAAGAGAAGCAGAGAGATGAAACGGCGAAGAAAGAGCAATGAACACAACGAGTAGAATGAGAAGGAACTTCCTCTGATCCTACTGATTAGATTACGATGGTTAATTTAGAGGAGGGTGAAGCAAGCTGGAAAGTCGAGAAAGAGAAGGTAGAGAGAGAGAGAGAGAGAGAGAAAGAGAGAGAGAGGGGACAAACGACAAAGATCGAAGCTGCCCGATTATGTTGAGAAGATACGCAAACCTATGCTTCTCGCTTGGAATCAAGGAAGACACGCTTTTCTAATCGATGACAACGAGTCTCATCAATCAGCAAACCTCTAGTTTCTAGTGAAAAAAAATTATTCAAGATACAAGCGATGATTAGGGAAAAAGCGTCTCATCAGTCTAAATTTCCCTTACAAAAGAAATGCGAAATTATGCTTCACCTCTGGCGAGATGCCTTTGCAATACGAGAGAAATGTTCGAATAATTTTCTACATCCTGCTTTCCACAAGTAATATATCAATTTTATAGAAAAAATATTTCGCGCGAATATTTAAAATTGATTTCTTCATATAAAAAAACTTTCATTATTTTTTATTTACTTTTATTTCTTTATTTTTATTTTATACTTGTGTCACAGTTTTTATGTATAATTTTAAAAAAAATTTGGAAATTAAATTGTACAAAAATAAAAACAACGCGAAACAAAAAATCGCCTGATCACGTTTCTTGTAAGTGAAAACAAGCGAAGAAAATACGTTAACTCTAACGTACGTAGGAAATAATTAAGCGAACATAACACGTACTTAATAATTAATTAGACTTAAGAAAGATGCGTTCACGAATCGACTTATGTTGCATGAATATCGTTCGCATACAAAATAGCGAGTTTCACAGTCTCGCCGATAAGTACTTCTTTTGTTTCTTGCCCGTGTAGTTGTAGACAGGTAGGTATACCGTGCAATCGATAATGCACCGAGCAAAAACGTACAATAGTAGTCAATAATAGCGAGATAAAAAAAAAAAAAAAAACGCGAATTAGTGTAACGCGACTATCCTGTTGCAATGTTTCCATTTTATTTCCCGTGTTCACACATATACTCCCTGCGACCGTTATTTCGCTATTTTCTTTCACAAACTCGATCCGCTTTCTTTGTCCTGTTCTCTCTCACTCTCACTCTCAGCCGCAACTCGCCTTTCATTACATCTACGATTGTTTTCGGAAAATTGAATGTTCCAGTTTCTCCCAATGCAGCTTTCGCTACCGGCTCTGATTTCCGCTTGTTTCGCTTACGAGTGTCGTGTCATTTTTTGCAATTTTAGCGACGTCCTAATCGCAAGAGATATCGTCGAGACAGACTTGTGAAAGAAATAGTGGGGATTGCGTTTAGAGAAAGAAAAAAATGAATTGAAATATATGTTGTAACTTTAATAAAAAACAAAAAAATTATAAAAAACCATTATTTTATTCATATTACGCTATTGTTAATTGTTATATTTAAGATAATATTAAATTATATATTTCTCTTTGCGTATTATTTTTTATTCTCCTTTATACACAAACTTTCTTATCCAACTTCGATAAAGTGAAAAAAATCAAGTTCTCTAATCGAAAATGTAAAAATGCTAATTAACAAATGCTAATTCTCTAATTTAAAATAAACAAATGCTAATTGACCGTAACATCGTTAAAATATTTTTCGTAAACAGAGCGAAAGAAAATTGTATTAATTGCAGTATAAGCTTATAATTTGTTATTTCCAAAATTACACGTTTACAAATTAGAAAACATTAAAATCAAATCATGTACAATAATAAAGTGACAATATTCCCGTATGTACACATTTTTGCGAGCAAATCGGAAAATAGTCGCGCGTACGTTAAAATTATTGCACTTTGGCCTGGAAAACCAGGCGAGATAACTGAAACTCAGTGATTACTCGGCCAAATTCACGGGATTCGCCGCGATTCGTGCGAATACAATTGCATGATTCGGCGTGTAAACGCGTATTGCATCGTAAAATAGACCTCGACGCCCGGTAAAAGTGTGGTATTACTCGAATATTGCAAAAAATTGTTTATTTGCTCGCAACATGTACCGAGAAGTTAATCCACTTTGTTACCTTAATGAGAATTTCTCACAATGACATTTATAGTAATTTTCGGCATTTAACACTTATTCACACTTAAAAAGTGTTACGTAATGGATTTTGCAAAATAATTTTGTGTTTTTAAATTCCATATTAGATTTAATATTTCCATGTATTTGTAGTTTTAACAAATTATGTTCCACAATATAACTGTAATAAAAAATTTTATTTGTAAAAATCTGCAGTTTTTTTAAATAATATTTTACGTATATTTCTTTGTTTTAATTATTTAATTAAAATATATAGTTAGCGATATGTATCTATATAAAATATTTAAAAAAACAGTTTGTTCTCTTCAAACGTGTACAGAAGAATTTACGCAACGTACCGTGAAAAAAAAAATACAAAAAGTTTTATTCCGGCCGGTGTTGTTCGCGTTATCAGATAAGAGATAAACGAGTTTAATTGAGGTACATTCGAGGTAATAATAGACAGCCAATGTGAGAACAAGCGGCAGGACACTTTTCTATTGTCATTTAAATAGTCCACACTTACGTTGTCTATATACGATATTGACATAAGTGTAATGTAGTGAACAAATGACAACGTCGTGGTACAACCGATTGCTACCATTGAAGTGTAAATTGCACGGTGGTGCTTATCAATTATTTCTACACGGGTAAACAAGCATTTGCTTACGGTCTGCTGATCGAAAATTCAAAGCTGTATGAAGAGGCAAGATTAAAACGTCAACTTTATTGCGGAATATACACGTGCTCGAAATATAAAAATTTCAGAATAAAATTTTAAAATACGCAAAACATCCCTAATCTACGGATCAAAATGTATACGTTTGTATTTTATAACAATATAAATTATGTTATTGCACATTTTAATGTCTGTGTACGACCAATTTTTAGCATGAACTGAATATTTAAAAAATAATACACACAACATTTTGAAATAATGTGGAAATTTTAATGTTTCAGAAAAACGGAAGAAGAATTTTTTCAAACCTAATCAGAAAGAAACGGTAATTAACTTACTCATGTTGTGATTATCCTTTTTTTGCCGATCTTTAGCGAGCGCATGAATCTCCGCCTCAGTGAGCAAAAGAGGTTCCGGCTTAATCTGAAGATCTTGTATATTTGTAAGACTTCCGGCTTGACCGTCTTTCAATCCATCCCCCAAGGAACCAGCTTCGAACGACAAAATGTCGTCCAGGAGATCCTCAGCCTGCAATCACGAAAAAAAATGCACAACGTCATTAAAATATTAACTTGACCAAATAACGCAATAAAATAAAAAGTTTGGCTCTTATATATAATGGCACGATTTTTATCGTTTATAAAAAAAACCAAACAAACAGGCTTATCAATCACTACATCGCGAAAATAAATAATGAAACTTGCATTAATTGCGTGTAATGGAATTTCATAATTGAATTCGTAATATATTTTTTATCTACTTGTGTAAGTCTGCGATCGATCATGTTTTCTTAATTTGCACAATTTGTCATTTTTATTGTCATCATTTATTTAATCTTATAGAAACTAAAAAGAGCCGCAATATACGGCCAGACATTTGTCTCGGCTTTGTGAAATATATTATTTCAAGTTGCTTATATTGTAGAAAGATAAAAAGTAGTTGGAGAGATAAAAAAAAAAAGGTTTTTTCCTTAACCTTATAGGTCCGATATTTTCAGAACTTTTTCCAATCTTTTATTGGTGATTGTACATTTAAAAAATCTTTTCTAGCTTTATTTTTTAAACAATTATATTTATTACATTTATTACATTTATTATTGTTAATAAAATAAAAGAGCAATTATCACCGACATAATCAGCGCATTGACATAATTTATTATCTTTATTTAGCGTTATATCTTTTAAAAATCCCCAAATGACTAATGTGAACGGAAAAATAGAAACATTATGTAATCTACATATATAGAAACGGCATGCTTTTTTACGAGCCTTCGGTAATAAAGCAAACTTTGTCGTCACCATCGTGCGACACATTACCAGCTCACTGGTTAATGCAATTTTTTCTCCGAGACAAGGAATCTTAGGATCGACGCAAATGATCATTCTTCTCGAAGGGTAAGGTAAGACGATGCCGAAGAAGGAAGGAATTCGAAAGGAGGGAAACTCAGAACGAACAGCGTGCGCGTCGTTAATAATTCTTGGGAGCGCGATCATGGCTCTGTTTCCTAAATCACCCTTTCAAACCTTAAAGACTCGTTGTCTTCGGCGCGATATATCGACCGTAATATTATTCACGGGCTGCTCTCGATAAAATGATTCACGTATCGGCGTTGGTCGCCACCGTCGCGAAATCGAGAGAACTCAGTTTTCTTTCTTTCTCTCTTTCCTTTTCTCTATTGCTTTTCGTCTCAGACATTTATTCGTCCGCTTCTTTCCAAGGTTCGTTTCATTCCGCACGGAATAATATTCCGTCATGGAAACGCCGATAAGTAATTGCGTCTGTCGCGAAACGTGATACGGATTTAAGTGCCAAATATTATTCGGTCGGTAACGAAACGGAATGTGAATCATAACGATAAATCCTGACCGATCCAGTAAAAACAATGGTTGCATTATTTTTTTTTCACGCGGCATTATCTGCGTAATGTATTTTGCTGTAAATTGAGCGTAAGCGATTAAGCAGAGTCTTGTACTGATTTGCGCGACAAACAAAAAACGCTAGACCCACCCACTTCATAAAAACGAACAAGAATTAAGTGTTGTGTGCTACTTTTTGTTTGCAAAAAAAGATCGAACACGTTTCCTCGGCGACCGTTACTAATTATATGCAACGCGCAGGGTTTTTTTTTTAATTAAGTAAATTAAAAACAGTTTGTAATCGTTTACTTTTTTACATTATTAAATGTTAAAGAAAACATTTGAATATGCGACAATAGTTCGTTTTTTTAAACTTGCGATATACAATTTTAATAAAACCCTAATTGCCTGTAATAAAAGTTTTATTTGTTTATTTTATAATATTTTCTAAATTTGTAGCAACACGATTCTTTAGCTTAGAAAAGCGAAATTTCGAAGCATTTTTTAAAATAAAAATCTGATTGCTTGTAATAAAACTTTTATTTTTATTTCTATTTGTTTATTTTATAATATTCTCTAAATTTATAGCAACAACGACTCTTTAGCTTAGAAAGGCAACTATTCAGATGAATCGTTTTTATAATCGCGTAAGATTTTAAGACCGCGACTGGTCGCATTTCTGAAAAAAAATACGAGTGAAGCTAATGCATCACGATGATATGCACCGATGCAAGTGTATCACGACTGCTGGTGTAGCGTGGTGTACGTATATATAGCGTTACGTAAACATTACGTAAACAATAATAAGCGAGCTCTGTACTCGCCTGCAGAACAACGTTTCGACGCCGACTGTAGCCGTCAACCAACGGGAGATAAATCGAGTTACCTCTCTGTCCGACAAGCCTGCTTTGACGCGAGTGAGCCGACAAAAGCCATGTGCCGTGGCTGCGAGCGAGAAACACGATAATTGTATAATGGCTCAGATGTACCAGCAAGTATATACAGGGTATTCTGGAAGTCGCGTATCTTTTCTATATGCGACACGTATTACAGCGTCCAAACTAACGCTAGTATTTTTCACGGCATTTCATTCTCGGAAAAACAAAATTTACGGTCGGAGTAAGCTTTTAAAAAAAATATTGAAAATTAACTAGATTCTGACGAAGACATCGTCTTGACAAGAATTTAATTTCAAATAACAAAATCTCGATAAAGACAGAAAATTTAAAATTATATTTAGCCAAACACATCACTCTCTTTGACAATATTCAGACAGTCAGTTAAAAGAATAACAACGAGACACCCTGTATAGCGAGGAAAGAAGCTATTTCGATCTACGATATGGCAAGGATGAATGACGGCGGTGCGAAGAAGATGAGATGCGAGTAGATAGATGACAGAGACAACATTGATCGTTACTGTGGTCAATGAAACTGATGCGCGTCGAAAGGGAGGTGTGATCGGTGAAGGGACTATAATGTATACGATACATGATCAAAGCGAATTGCTTCTGCAATACGTCCGTGACGTATACGTATAAACGCTTACGATTTGACATTTAACTTCACAGCGTACTTATAATAAAATTGCTGAAAAAACATATGGTATAAAGCAATTTTATTGTCTTTAAAATGTTTTTTTTCTCTGTGAAGAATATTTTTCTAACGTCCATATTACGGCTAACAAGTGTGTCGAGCTGTTTGCGCGTCTTCGCTTGTTGCATATCTATCTTTTTCGCCGTGTCCTATCGGTGTCGCAGAGAAGCTACATATTAATTATTCAAATGCTTGTTTTGATAGTAAACTTAATCGACAGGATATCGATCGCAAGTAATATATACTATCCTCTACACACAACCACGCCCGCGGACTAATATTATCAACGAATCATTCAGCAGCGAGCGAAGCAAATTGCAACGACAGCAAGCAATTGCGTCTGCGATTACATAACGACAAAGATTATAATTGCATACAATTAAGTACCGCAAGCATGCGCGAGATAATGTTAGAATGGCTTTAATTAATTCCGCTCGCGCATAAGACGTCCGATCGTGTACAACACACGACACGAAATTGCAAAATTGAGTCCATCCTTGTTTTGTTATCCTTGTTTTTGGTTTAAGTACATCTGTCGTTACATTAATCTGATTTTGAAAAAAAAAGAAAAAGTTTAATATTGATGATTTGATTTCTGCGACAATTTTACATTCAAAAAATTGTACTCGCGAATATAACCAAATATAATATGCGCCGTATTTAACCTTAAAGGCTATCATCATGACGAAAAACCGTAACCACCGCAGCAACACCAATTTTATGGAAATCATTCACACGATCAGACTTTTTTGTCACGACATTTTTTATTTCTAAAATAAAAAAAAAAACATATACTGGAGTGAAGTTTTACTCACGATAACATTAACGTGATTTTGTGTAACGATAGCTTTCAAAGGTTAAAAACAACAGGAAAATAAATATGTTTTATGGCGAGTGAAACACACGATAAAATGCATAAATCATGATTTAACGTACTCATGCTTATCGCAGACGTTTGATCGAGCGTACTTTTCTTCTTATCGTCAATAAATGAATTCAAGCAGAAAAACGAAAAACGCCCATTTTTCCTTGCCTCATGCATTTTATAAAACGTGTATCCTCCCATCTATGTAAATGAGAACACTTTTTATATGCACGTTGTGTGTCACATACGTGCTATGCAAATTTGTACACGCGTCACGTGCGTATACGGTAACTATTATTCATATCCCTCCGCGTCTCAGAGAAACGAGTTTACGGTTCGTCAAGGCGCTTGTATTCAATAAAAATCTCGCATTAACAGTTTATTCCAGAAAAATTCGTATCAATATGTCACATACACGGGCGTGATGCAGCCGCACGTGTAAAGTGAAGAATTATAAACTCGCGCGTTAGGTAATAGCGCGACACCTGCCGCATTATAACACAACATATCCGATGGAAAAACATGTTCAATGCTGTTTATCGCATTGCGTTGAGAACATATGTTTACGCACGCGAACTGCAATTAAATTAGCAGCAGAGTTTTTTTTTAAAACGACTTCCAAACCACATCTCTTGATTATTTTACGACTAAAAAAATATAAGATCATAAGAGCCGTTCGCAGAATGTTGTGCGGAAAATATGCGTATATATATATACATGTTCACATGTAAATTTTTACACATGAGTTTTTTTAATTGAAATTTCAATTCTTGTAATTATAGGGGATGCTAGATTTGCATATTTTCCGCACAACATCCTGCGAACGGCTCTTATGACCGGATGTATATTTCACAATTTTAAAAACTTCAGAGCCCGAAAATGATTCATTCTTTATTAATTATTTAAAAAATATCAAAATTGGATAAAATAACAAAAAAGCGTTACGAGGTCTTCAGTACATATTCAGTACATATACTGAAGATCTAGTACATTACTCGTAACGCCTTTTTGTTATTTTATTCAACTTTCAACGATTTAACTAAAAATAAATATAATATCAAAATTGTTTTGGAGACACCGAAGAATCGTTTACTTTGCACAATCCGCAAGTAGTTGCTGCTTCGTGCTTACTGTTTTCATAATTGCTTTTGAATTTACCAACACACGAACGCGAGAACAACTTCTAACACTTTATCAGAAAATTTATTTGATAAATTTGCGTACTTCCAGTGTGTTGTAGCATATATTTAAATAAAATACATATTTTATAATAAAATGTAATATATTAATAAAAACTCTTGTCACTCTTAGTTAAAATACACGATGTTAAACACACGATGATGTATATGACGTGTACAATACGTGTTGAGTGCAACTACTTTGGATCGTGAAAAAGATTTCATAATTGTGTGTAATACATGTTTCTAAAATCATGTTACACATTAACGTCCGTCCCGATAATGATAATTCAATCTGAATAATGTAATCATTTTCACTGCGTTCTTGGCAACAGCTTGTCAACGTGCGTATATGTAATTAAATAATTTTCTCACCACGTGTTAGCGCCATCCAACGCGACATAGTAATGCGCTCATTAGTATCACTTACGTACGTCACGTACGTGATGCACCGTCATTATTACGAAACGCTATCTCTCCACGTTGACGCCTACTTCTTCACACAAGTATCAATGATCGATCGATTGATCAATAACTTACACACTCTCCATTCACACAGAGATTATACAAGATTAAAAATTCACAAAGAGCACAAAAACAATTCGGAAATTATCTTTCCGCGCAAAAAATATGCGGCTGTTTTTTAAATTTGTAACAATTTCATAAACTAAACTGAAAGAAAAAAGTGATCTCTAGATACGTCACAATGTTTAATTGTTCGGCAAATATATTGAATTAAAAAACTCGCACATGTAACAATTTCGAAAAATCAAGATCGAAACGAAAGATTGATACAATAAATTTATCTGTGATGTTTCCTCTGCACTCGATTACACGCCTAAATACCCGATGATGAGATCTAGATAATGACAGCATTGTTCTTCACGACAAGCCGAGGGAACGGCTGTGAGAGATTTGCGCGTACGGAAATACACGTAACCAATACGATCGGAAAACTGAATATTTATCACCCCGCGATGTGTTCCGGTACGCGTATTTCGTTTAACTATTACGCACTCTTTTCCGGCTGTACATCTCAAGCTCGATATTATCTCGAGCCGCTAGATAAACACAGGAAATGCACGTACGTTCATCAAATTACGCGCACGCGAGTTTTTAGCATTTGCGTTTTGTGACGGATTATGGACCATTGCGTAGATCGAAAAAAATTAACGGCAGAAAGTGACTTTTGACACCCCGGTAAAAAAAATTTGCATGTAAATAATTAATGGTTTGATGTTAATTTATTAACAGCAACTCATTAATAAAAATCACAATTAAAATGCAAATCTAAAGAATAATATTTTAAGAGACACAATCTAATAATATTTTATCATGTTCGCAATGTTTTCTATTTTGTCATTTCGCGAAACATTACATCAACTTTTACACATCCTCGCATTCAAAATCTGCTATTAAATTAATCGCAAGAAGAACATAAATCAAGTCAAAGTACGTAAGCTAAACGCTTAATGACAATATGTTTAATTCGCAACAAAAATTTCACTCGACAAATTGTAATCAGCGCTCATTGGTGTGTAACATTAAGTAATAAACGACGAGTCACGTTGGCAATGAACAATATACAATATCGACGCCCACGACGAATTGGCAGCTGCGCTGGCAAGGCCGGCAGTCACTATAATTACATCTCCGTGAAATGCATTTCTTCTCTCCGCTACAGCGTCCGAACGTGTTTAGGGGGGAGGGGGGAGGAGAAGTTCTGAAATACTTCTCGGCATTAGCGGCACGCGATATCTCGATTTCGCGCATTTCAGTGAAATGCAGAGTTGTCTGGGTAAACAATCCTTTTCAAGGCAAATGTAAAATCATATGTGATGTCCTTCAGAGTGCACTTCGCATTTATTAAACAAACCACATACTCTTCCCGCGATAAAATTCTATTTTTTTTTTACAATGACACAAATGTTACCATCATTAGTAAAGAAGACTGTAAAAATGTTTTTGTTTTTTTTTTAACTTTAAAATTCCATCGCTGTTATTTCTTCAAGATGTCAGGATATTTTTTTAATGCAAGTCGGAATTATAATAATGGCCGGACTGCTCTGTCTCTAATATCATATTTTTTAATACAGAAAATACGGTAATGGTGGAATATCCAAAAACGAGGATGCATAAATGCTGTCTTTTATCGAAGTAAAAGACTCTCGCAACAGAACTATGTAGATCTACAATATTTCTTGAAGCTCATAAAATACACTTCTTCCTCCTATAAACTGTACTCGTAAAAGTCCCTGTCTGTTTCCGGTGTTTGATGCGATTTCGAGATATATAAAGACATATATAACGCGCGAATAACCGATGCATTTGTGCGCGAATACAAAAGTTGTTCCCGGTTTTATCTCGGCATAATTTTACATAACGAAACTCTCTGGCGGACGGTTAAATAAGGTAGACGTCGTTACGTAGCCGTCGCCGCGCTGCCATGGAGATGGGCGGCGTATCAGCAAGGTTAACACTGGAAATTAGGGACATTACTGGTTATCTACACCGTCTCAAGATGGATACGCGCCAGCCACCGACTCAACTGGCACACACATACACACACGCACACATTCTGATTTATCTTGCAAAATTGCTCCGCAATGCGTCTCCCGCGAAAATGCTCGAGACACGCAACTGGAATTTTAATATATTAATATATATATATATATAAATGTAGAAATTTCAGAAAAATACAACGAAATAATTCTCGATAAGAATATTTACACAGATCTTTACAATTTTTCACCGTAAAAACATACTTAATTTAATTAAATTAATTTTCTTTTCTAGAAATTGTTTTTTAGAATAAAAATCAATTTTTCGTATAATATGGAAAATTTAAAAAAAACTATAATACACGATAAAAAGAATAAGAGATTATTTGATTTCAACATTTCATTGTGATATGACAGTTCGAATGATGAAAGGTGCAACGTGAGAAATGCGTCGAAATTTGCTAGTCATCAATCTTGGAGGCGAGCACAATATGTTAGTGCGATACATTTCAGTATGTCCGGCGTAATATTACGTCGTCGCTACGAATCGATTTCACGTAATTTCCATAATCCGTCATCGTCAAAACTCTGCTTCTCCTTCATCCAGCATAATGCGTTAATTTCAAATATCAATCGCGTATCACGTGGATTCAGGTAAGTGCGCGCAGACAGACGACAGATCAGCACAAGATTGTCGGTATAAATGTCGGTAGAAACATTATCTGCGGTTATCTGCGCTTCTTCGCGCAACGAGACCATTACTGTTCGCACTTTCAGGAATCCACTGTTTTGATTAATCTCCGCCGTATCTCTACTCCCCACGATATTATGACATCGCCGTTGCAAGTATTTTGCCACTTTACGATGCTTGGCATTCTGTATACGTATTGTTATTCGAATATTTTCATCTGCGATATATATATATATGTATATGTTTAGTTTTACAACATATATATATATACATGTATGTATATGTTGAAAAACTTAAAATTTTGCAAAATATCAAAATATAAATTAATATAATTATATTATTATAATAATGTAAATAATTTATATCGATGCGCATATTTTTTTTATGTGTTTCACATAAATTTATTATAACTCAGAAATTAAGTGAAAAATTCGTAATAAAAGCATGTAGTTTATTATGAGTAAACTAAAACAGTAATAAAGCTGCATCTAAAAATGCAGTAAATATTAAGAGTGTAATAAACTGGCCATAGCGCGTTCATGCAAAACGCGATCGCGTAACCTGAAGTTGGCGAGGAGAATACAACTGAATTCGCAAAGTATTAAAGAAGCCTCATTTCTTTCTAGGCCACGTTTTTATTACTATCCTAAAGAATTATTCTCGGAGAGAAAAAAAAGACACCGGTGATATCCCACTGCGAGGCAGTTGTTTCTCCGTGTATCGCGTGTGCAAACACGCAGCACACAACTGTTGCGCACAATGAACGAAATTACGCATAATTTGACATTTGATATTCGTCCTCCGGCAAAAGTAAACTCGAATCGTAACATCTTCTCGCATTTGTACGTTACGACTTTATCGGAACCGAGACGTGTACCTATCAATCTTATATCATTTGTGCATTACGACGTAACGTAGGTGAAAAAAAATTATCTTCAATTTTTTAATTCACTAAATTTAAAGTTTTTATCTATTTGCGTTTTATTTTATCTCGTGTGTTTAAATAACTTGTAATTAAACACACAGTCAAAGTACATAGACGAAATTGATTAAGCTACAATTTCCTTTTAAAATTATAAATAACGCGTAACACTTTGTATTATCAATGTTATTTACTTAAATTTTACTTCTATCTAGATAGAAGACAAACACAGGTAGTAGATAACTATGTACAAAAATGATCGAAAACATCTTAACTTGCTACTTTTATCTAAATATAATCGATTTTATATGATCTAGAAAGATATCTGTGTATCTGTTTTCTTATAGTATTATCATCAAGTATTATGCGAGCATATTTCTTATCATATCGCGTTATTCCGCACTAATGCACATCTTCACATCCAGATATATCCTTTTTTTTTATCTCGCGTCAACCTAATTATCGTGATTACCGCGCGTTGTTACGTAACATGAGTATCCCGCTGTCGCTTTTATTTGAGGACACGTAACACCGTGTGTCTTCTTCGTGGACCCGAGCGCATGTGTGCGTAACGTCGTCTCCGACGTTGTCAGTTCGGAGCCTGCTTCGAGGATTTCGCGTGCATGTAGCTATTATCCCCGACGGTAGCGTATCGTTACAGTGTTCATCGGATGCGGATTACGTGAACGCACTATTGGCGCGACCAGACATCCGGTACATCCAAAAGGGAACAATCCTTTTTCTCTGTCGCTCTGACGCGTTTCCGATGTACGCGTTTCCTCTTTCCGTAAAATCGTCCGGGATCCGATTCAATTCGCGATTCACCGAATTTCCACCGAGACACGCACCGGATGAAGGTTATTAACCCGTGAGTACGCGCACGATTATTCTCAAACGGAAATACTCGAGATAATTACGCACGAGATAACGATACACGCATTGTTTCCTAATCGCGAGATAATGATCAATAATATGTCACAACAAAAACAATAATATCGATGTTTATTGCACAACGGATTGTTGCGCATTTTTATTGAAAGATATGTGTCAGTTGTCAGTTAGAATACAACAAATTTTATATTATTTATAATAACGGAATCGTTCGCAAAAGTGCTTTTTTCCGAAGTATGTTTTAATTTATAAAAATTATCGCGATCTTAATGTTATTAACTTATAAATTATCGATTTTTAACTCAATATATGCGTGTCGAAACGTACAATTTCACAAAAAAAAAGTCTTCGATTGTGATAGAGATTATCAGTATACGTGACAATACTTAGAAAGCGATGGATCACGCACGTGACGTAGATTAGCACATTAAAACACGAGTGTGCTTTTGATAAACTGATTAATCTACAGATTGCATGTCAACCGATTATACTGCAAACAGATTATTGATAATTACTTGAAGAATACGAGAAGCGTTACTGTTTGAATTACGAACGTTATAAGATTTTTCCACGCGAATGTTTCACAAATTAATCGGAAAATTTTTGCACCACGCAAAATTATTTATATGTAAAAAATATAGTAAGTAACATACAAAACGTGTATAAAGTCTGAGCTTAAAAAAATTACATTATTTGCAAACTACATATATATACATATATTGCAATATGGATTAAAAAAATAATTTAAATTAATTTGCACATTTATAATATTATTATCTAGTACATCGACTTGTGTGACAATTCTACAAACTAAAAAAAAACTGTCAGTACATCATCTTTTTTAGTAGCTGACAAAATATTCGGGTTGACTTATTTCTCGCACATTAAGTGATCTATAAATATCTTTATACAATAGGGCGTTAAATGAAATCGTAATTAATGTGACGGGCGAAAAGATCTGTGACATCAGTGACAGCAACCTTGGCGCTAAAACGAGACACGTTTATCATACGTGACGCGTTGTATCTTATCATTAAATATGCGAAAGCACAAAATCGAGATCGTATGAAAAGAAAAATTTCTACGTAGTTCTCAAATGAAACGCGGATAACGCAACGCGATTATCGTGCGAAACAACCTGTTAACTCTGTGCTCGTTGCATGGTAATGATGGTCAAAGCGCCGTCGTCGTCACGATTCGCTACGGTAAAATGTGGTTTTTTTTTTTTTCAACGCGAGATTTAGACTATTAATGGACACACGTCGCATTTAATTCCGGAAATATGCGACTTTCAAACTGTGTGTGATAAAAATAAAGTAAACGGCCACATTAAACGCGTTATAAAAAACGCAAATATAAAATATTTCATAAGGTTATCTAAATATTCAATATTATATCACTCCAACTTATGTGACATTTTTTTTTCAGCCTTGACACAAAAATAAACAGACCAATAATAAGATAAAAGACCGTCCAAAGCAAATGTTTTCAGCAAGTGTCGCCTTATTCGTTTTTGTTCGCCGATTACGTTGACTGTGACCCAAAAATGAAGTTTATCGACGTCAAGTGTGATGAGAACCGCGTAATATAGTAAGAAGAAATAATATTTGATTATATATCCCCCTAAGATTAGCGCGCAGGAACCAAGCCAATAATTTCTCTCTAATTCTCATTTCACTCACCTTGCACCTCCGCGCGATGATGTTAAATACCGGCATGATGCAGCGGCGACTGTTAGTAGTAGTTGACACGTGTTTGTGAAGCTGTTCGCTTTCGATGTCGATCTTTCTTTTCAAGTCGTCGATATGTCCCAAAAGGATGCGCGTGACGTACGATTTGTGACCGAGCGAACACTAAAGCTAAGTAACGACAAAATAGCCCATATTGCGGTTTCTTCGAATTAACTACTAAATTAAACACTGATCGATGCAGCGAATTTCGTTTTCTCGTACGAAGAAGGAACTTGTATTCAACGTAGTCCGCAATTCTTTCAAATTGTGGTACAGATAATTCTACACTTTCTATAATTGTCCGATTGTACGTAACAATCTGTACGATATGTAAACAATTACGGCATTAAAATTTTTTCGAAAATACAAGATGATATTCTGTTCTGAAGTTCTAATGATCTTTGACCAGTGAAATAACAGACATTAGTCACCAGTGTGGTCATTACACAATCACTGTCAACAAACGTGGAGAGAATTCAAGAATCTTAAAATGTTCTTTAAATGTTCAATCGTCAAAAATCAATCAATAAAAATTTGTTTCCATCGGAATTTTTCTTTGTGACGCAAGTAATAAACAGACAGTGTGCTGTTATTCCAATTCGAAACGACGCTTCCTAACGTCGGTTACTTAGAAGTCAGAGTGACGACGCTCTTAAAGACGCTTGCCAATCAGCACCGGCAGTTAGATAACAAAACCCGTATCAGCCATGTCTCGCTCCTCGCGTTTCGTCTTCGAGAAGGTTACGTTCTTCAATTCCGTGCGTTTCTGTCCGAACGCCGTCATCCGTATCGTATACGGCTATTTGTATCTTTGCTCTCTCGATATCGTTCCCGACGTCGCGACACTTCTCGTGAAAAGACAACTGCAATTGGGTCGATCGATGACACTTTCGTCATCAGGATAGACGATGCGGCCACGTCGACAAGGAGAAGCGCATTTTCCTCGGTTGATCGCTCGCTCGCACTCTCTCTCTCTCTCTCTCCCTCTGTCTCTCGTTTGTGCGTGCAGTGAGTATTGATTCCCAACAAACGCGTTTCACCTGCGTTTCGGCACAAGGTCGCGGTTACCAGATAAGCAAGCACTTCTTGAGACGTTGTTTCGAGAGTTGTTATCCGATGAAGCGAATAATATTAAAACGTGAATCTCGTCTCCTTTTCTAATATGACGTTTCGCAACAACGGGATATGACGAAGAATTGTGTGATAGAGCAATTCCAGATATGCTATATAATGGTTTTACCTCTTAGAGATATATGTTGGAGCAAAAAAACAATTGGATTTGTGTGTGTATGTGTGTAGAAGAAATTAAATTTCTTAAAATGTATGATTTTATATCTTAAACAAACTTGGAAACGAGTTTTCTACTAATTTTGGTATCACTGAGTATTATTTTGAGAAATGTTTATTTTAGTGCTAATAAAAAAAACTTTAGTCACTTCAAGGAACATATTTCAACAACACTTTGTTACAACACGCGTAAATACGCTTGGAAGTAATTGGCGCCGGTTATACTCCGATGATTATGGAAGGACAAGGTGCGAGGCTAAGCGAGGAAAAGTCTCGAAGAAATCCTTACGTTCTAGGAAATGACAAGCGTCTACTGTCTGAATCTATTCGTGCAATTGTTCAACGTTGCCAAGGTTGTCGCAAACTCGGCGTTTATACTTCAATGAGTTTCTATTGTCGTGCGTGCAATTCCGATCTCATTCGGATAAAATTCACTGGGAAATTGTTTGTTTTTCTTTTTGAAGAGGCGTGGCAACGGCTCTCGTATGCTTTCACTTCAAGATTTTTCACTTGCAATTTTTAAGTGGCACCACAAATTTCAAGGTAACAAAAATTTACCGAGTTTCTTTTGATGATCAATTTAATTCCTCCTTCACAATCACGATTTTACCTCAGCCTTTTATTAGTGTCCCATTGATTAAATTCACACTGAAAGATCGGCAGTTTACTACCTCGTCGTCGTCCGTCGTTTCCGCGCAAAATCGTAAAAGTCCGAAACGACAAACGGGGACGTCCTTGACTCGATTTTATGGCATTCACGTCGTACATATACCTCGTAATCGTGTTTGCGTTTCGAAAAGCGCGCGCTTCTCACACGAGAAAGAAACGGTCTGAGGATCGAATAAAATTCTTCAAAAACAAAAGATCACACAAGATAACACTTGAGACCGGCGACACTTCGAATAAATGCTCACACCGTGATTGAGTTCCAAAATGCTTTGCGCAAAATATTTGCCGGCGAGTACGAGCTGCGCGAAGTAACGCGCGCCTTGTAGGAGCTACTATCGATCGATCGATAACGCGGGGCCTCCCCGCGCGCTGGCAGCGCGCAAAATATGAGGAAAGAGCGCGCTCGCGAGAGCGCGTTCGAAGGCCGCTCGTGAGTCACGACAATCGCAGACCGAGTTAAATGGTCGACTGGTCAACAATCGCGCGAAAGCACACCTCGGGGACAATAGGCCCGCTGCCACGATTGCACGCCCGCCAGGAGCAACAAACAACACACCTCGCGACGCGGCGACGAACTCGTATTCTGAAAGAGCGCGTCCGCCTGCCAGCATGCTCTGTTCGCGCTCGTGTCAAATCCGCTCGGTCGCGCTCGTCACCGCTCGGCAGCGCTCGGTCCGCGCGCGATGCGCTAAACCGCTCACTTCACTATCAACAGTCTTTGCAACAGGTTGCTGTCAGTCTTCTTTCAATCCCAATTGTTCGTTTCGACGAGCAACAAAAAAACATTATATTCAAAATCTAACGCGCGCGATTCAAATGTATATTCCATGTTGTTGTCGCTAATTACTTTGTTTCATATTGATAGACATTTATACATAGTTTGAAAAAAACGATTTTTAATAACAGCGGTAGTGACAGAAAATGCTTGTAGAAATTTGAATTAATTATTGAATGTTGTGGTTTCAAGAAAATAACAATTTTTTGAAGAGGTTTTAAACGTTTCTTACATGTCTGGTACAGTATAAAAAATATACATTTTAATAATTTTATTATTTAGTAATTGTAACGTTAATGCTTATAAATATATTTTCATTATTTCTTTTTTCTATTAAAACGTTTGGAATATGATTCTTTTCAAATCAAAAAATTGAAAACAAGACGAAAGGTCAATATCATTGAGTAAGTAACGGAAATTAACATACACGTTTGTTTTACAGCATAAAAAAACATAAATATCCCCATTTCTTTGTCTTCTTTCAAAAGAATTGAATTAACGATAATTTGGAAGAAAGTGTAAAGATAATGCTACGTTAATAAATACTGATAACATTTTTACGATCGTACTTATATAACGGACAATTATACGCGACGCGTGTACGTTTGTGCAATTTATATTCAAGGCAACACTGCGTAAAATCATTAATTTTCAAGCGAAGGTCAAAAAATGTGAATTTAACACTTCTCGCTTTTTCGACTGTGTCTAAATTGATGCCAATAACTTTTAATAAAAATTATTACCGCATAAAACGTGTAAATGTCATTTTGTTGAACTTAAATCTTCTTCCGTTGATTATACAAAACATCTTGAAAATTTTCATTTAGTTCGTTATTATTGTTGACAACAACGTCATATATAAGTTATCAAAATAATTTGCGAAAACAAAGTGGGTTAAGAAGATAATAAAGCGGAGATAATTTAGTTAGAAAAGGCTTAAAAACCTCTACAATATACATTCCGTACACTCTCTGAAACTCGACATTTGATAAGAGTAGTAGCAAAATGCAAATAATGATTATCGGTGTGAAGAGGAAGATTATACAGACAAATAGCACTTGTTCGTTCGTTCTTCGTGTCTCATATCGCGCGTATGTATGGTAACGTGTGTGTAGACACTTCTGTCTAAAGAAGTTTGACGACAGCTATCTGTACTACTGTGATCTTATATACGATCTCGAAAGCAGAGACCGTTTTTATCGTGCTCACATTTTATCGCGATGCTTTTTTTACTAGACGGATAAAGCACGATATAAACAGAAATGTATAGATGTGTGAAGAATGCACACACGTATTTTTTACTTGTGTGTACCAAATATTCCGACTATTTCATACATACGTATAGTCTTTTGTGTCTAGTAATTTTTTCTCTATTTTTATCTGGAGTAAAATATGTTTACAAAACGAAAAATTGTCTACGTTGAAAGTAAAACAAAATGCACAGAGCAAAAAAAAAACAGTTGTTAGTGTGTTAAAATGACACTAGTGTTTTATTTTTTACTTTTATTTGGAAAATTCTTGGAGCTTATTTTATCTTAATTTTTTTATAAAAAGTTAAATTGAGAAAACACTTTCTTTTCGGTTTTCAGTTTTCATTAACCAAGTCGATAAATCAGTGACATCATTGCGATAAAATCACAAACTTCAGGTATATAATCCAGATTCTTTTTTTCACTTGACATTACGTATTCGTTACGAGTATACGAGTATACGAAACACTCGGTTTGATTACAGAAGCAGATCTCATATCTCGAATAAGCGCGATCTATCGACCTCGCGTCTAAACTAAAAAGCTACTACTGCGAAGCAACGAAACGAAGTGAAATACTGCGGAAGACAAGCACGCGGCCGTAAAGAATATTTAGATGGAATGTCAAATGGAGAGAAACGACGAGAAGGAATATCCATTACGTAACGAGGAGCCTAAATGTCCGCGCGCTGACGCTAATTTACGATTCTCTCGCTCGGAACTGCGTTCTTGTCGTGAGCTCTGTGCGCGATCGATGCTACTGGAGTATTTCGATCGCGATGAAAGATTTATATCGATCGATTCCGTACCGGCCACTGTATATTTATATTTTATCTATAAATTGATAATGGCTTTGCGCTGTTTCGCGACGACCAGACAAACCGACCGTATTATTTGATATATTTTGTTTTATTGAACATATGCCGCACCCCCACATTCTCCATTTATAAAACTTAATACTTGATTTATTATCTAAAATTTAAACGTTGCTTTTTCCATTCTGAAAAAAATTTTATTTTTTATTACGTATACATTCTGGTAACAGATGATTTCTTTATGTCAATTCAATTATTATAATTAATTACTTTCTTACTTTCTAATGTGTGTTCAATGCTTGTGTGATCTTTGTCTTCTCAAAAGTAAAATCTTAAGAAATAAGAAAAAAGAAATAAAATCTTAAGAAATAAGAAAAAAGAAATAAAATGTAACAATAAGCCTATCTATATTTATAAAATCACTATTTCTTTATATTATTAATAAATCTTGTTATATCAGGCAAAACTGTTAAATGCACAAGCGCATAGAAATGAAATTTCTGCATTGCAACAGGTACACAAATGCCAGACTCATATTAAGATCCTAATCCATTCAAACCGCTATGTATTAAGAGCTTAAATCTGCATACATCGCGAATGTCAGGCCGAATGAAAATTATGCCGAGATATGGCGTGTGTTAAGTTGGCACCTCAACATTAAATTTTTGTAGTTCTGATTAGAGTTCCCGTTTTATTTTGAAGAGACTAAGAATTCTCGATAGTTTATATAAAGAGTTCTGGTGATTTACTGCCTCAAAATTAAAATTAAAAAATGGGGAGCCAACTTCTAATCGAAAATTGTGATGGCATAGTTCTGAGCAATTAAATAGTTTCGTTTTGCGATTATCTAGAGTTCTTGATACATAAAACAATTTTTTGATTATCCCAAAAAATCTTAAAAAATTTTGAAAAATTAATTTTTAGATATAATATTCTGAGCTAATTTTATTAAAATTTTATATATTTTAAAGAGTTCTCGACGATTAAAAAAATTTTAGATACCTAACTAAACAAGTTACATACTTTAAAACATCTTTTCAAACCAGACAATTATTACACATATCTTTTTATCTAGTTATTTGATCGCTTTGACTCATAAGACTTTTCGTTAGAACTCGTCGAGAACTAGCCAGAACGCTAATCAGAACTATCCGGAACTTTCAAAAAAAATTCTGATATAAGGAAATTTTCAAAGTTCCGTGGGTGAATTTTTTAATCTCTTCAAAATAAAGCGAGACTCTAATCAGAACTACAAAAATTTAATGTTGGGGTGCCAACTTAACACATGCCGAGATATAGGGGGTGTATTCACCCGTCAAAACTTTGTAATTCTAAAACACATAGAGATAAGTGTAAACATTAAAAACCTTGATCAACAAAAAAATTTTTTTTTCAAGAAACTGCTAATGCTTGCGTAAATATGTATGTAATTAAGAAATACGTAATTAAGAAATATGTAATTAAGAAATACGTAAATACTTATCCCAGAAAATTTGCATTTAAAAGATTATTTGTAAAATATTATTTGTTTGTTATTTGTTAATTATTTAATCAATTATTAATACATTATTTCGCAAAATTATTAATCATGTACGGTCGATGATCATCATGATGATGATAGAATCATCATTTTTATAGTTGTCATGATGATGATAGAATCATCATTTGGTACATCGACCGTACGAAGAAAAGAGAATTTAAATGATTATGCAACAAGTCCTATCGTTGTCGTCACGTCACGAAAAAAGTGAAATACTATCTGTGTATTTCACTTTGTTTCACTCTTGTCAGCACATGTTATCAACTTGTTATCGACATGCGCTCGACCTAAAACAGTTACAAGCAATAGGCAACGAAAACATCGAAATGTCGTTCCTCACACGTTAAAATCTCAAGACAGAAATTCAATTCGAACTAAGATTAAGAGGCCGCGTTTGCGAGTATAATTTTGAACAAAAAACATTAAAATTGTAAATACGCGCGAGTCGAGGGATACTAAATGCGTCGTCTCTTTTATAGTTGGTTTTACGACTGTTCAAGAAAGATCACAATGTTTCTTCATGTTCACAAATGCGAGTCGCATATCAAAGCAGATGAAATCGCTGCTATCTGTTTTTCGTGACGTAATCGTTCGAAAGTAAAAGCAACCGCATTTGATCTTAAAAAATATTATATCCAGTTCTCAGCGTGTTTTACGATGCATATTTCGGCTGTATTACGGTATGACCCACCCAAAGTTCAGGAGTGACACTCCACCTGAATTACATAAGAAACATGTATGTCAAGTTTGGATTGCGGTATATTGAATATACTGGAGATATGAGGAGCAAAATTATGTTTAAAAAAAGAGTTTTTTACGATTATCACCGAAAGTATTTACATTATAGAAAACGTTTTCAAACAAAAAATGTAGGAAATTAAATTTTCCACAAAAAAGGTTATAACCTTCATTCACGTAACTTTAACCGTTTTCATGGTAGAACGCTGAGAACGAGGTAAAGTTGCACATTAGCTACTCTGTCTTCTTTAATTTTTGTGGAACTTCGTATCTTTACGTATTTTTCACGATTATCCGGGGAGCGCAAGGGAAAGGGCGAAGCCCCTCCCCTTGTGGGGGGGGGGCGCAGCCTTCCCCTGCCTACACACTTACAACACAAACATAAAAATACTTTGTTTTTTTACACTATTTTTTTTTTTTTTTACGTGGAGGAAATGCCTACGCATTCCCCGACTCCTGGAAAAAGGTCAAAAGTATGTGGGACTTGCACCCACTAAAACCCTCATGGTGTTAACCTTTTTTTTTTTTTTTAACCCAAGGGAAATGCATTACGCACACCCCACCCCATCGAGGTGGGATGGGGTACTGTGGGACTCCTCCGGCCAGAGCTCACCCTGGCGGGATATACCCACCGAAACCCCTTTTAGGGATTTATGTGCACATTACCGCCATCTGTGGATACTAGCGCCATCTGTAGATATTAGCGCTGTCTGTGGATACTAGTGTCATCTGTGGATGCTAACGCCATTCGCGAAATTGCTCATTTATATGCGTAAAAATACTAAGTTCTACAAAGATCAAAGAAAACAGAGTAGCTAATGTATAACTTTACTTTGTTCTCAGCGTTTTACTATAAAAACAGTTGAAGTTACGTGAATGAAGGTTATAACCTTTTTCGTAGAAAATTTAATTTCCTATATTTTTTGTTTGAAAACTTTTTTCATAATGTGATTAATTGCGGAGATGATCGTGAAAAACTCTTAGTATTTGCTCTCAGCGTTCTATCATAAAAACGGTTGAAGTTATATGATTGAAGATTATAACCTTTTTTTGTGAAAAATTTAATTTCCTACATTTTTTGTTTGAAAACGTTTTCTATAATGTGAATAATTTCGGAGATAATCGTGAAAAACTCTTTTTTTAAACATGATTTCGCTCTTCATATCTCCAGTATATTCAATATGCCGCAATCCAAACTTGACATACATGTTTCTTATGTAATAGTCTATCATTGTGCAATATCATTCCTGAACTTTAGGTGAGTCATACCGTAAAATATCCCATATTTCTTTTTTCTTTATAAACAAACAAAACAAAGAATATGAATCTAATGGAGTAAAAGAAAATTTTAACCTGAGATATAAAAACACACACGTGCGGAGATCAATAGATTTTGTGTCGAAAACATTTACAGTCAAGTTCCGTAAAAAAGTGAAGGCTCTTTCGCGCCTGAAAATAATAATAATGCGCTTACCGGTCCTGAATATTTTGTCCCATCTTGTAGAGAGTTCCAGAAGTATTGGATACCTCATATATGGTACGTATTGGTGGCGCTGAAGATCTATAATCGAGGAATATACGCCGACGAATGCATAGTGCAAATTGCCACAGGCGGGTATCTGACTAAAAGCACTTTGTCCCCCGTCGGCGAATGCCGCGAATATCTACTTTGTCCCGCGAAACGCGCGTCTGATCCATTATTCAAAATGGAGAGCCGCCGGGCCAGCTGGCAACGGGATCGCAGCCGTTTCGAGAGGTTCAAATATTAGCTCGCTGCTATTTTTCTCCAGACTTTCGCGGCTGAATAAAATCATCTCTACGGTTTACCGTTTGTATGTACGAAAAAATCTCTCGAGAGTGAAAGAACCCGAGAAAAAGATACAACATTAATTAGTAATTAGCAAGTATCTATATATTATTTGAACGATGTAACGCTTAGGCGCGGAATTCCATCAACTATATATAATATATTATTTCCAGTAATTATGTATATACAATAATTACCACACTTTACACACGCGGTAAAACATTCAAAATTGCCACTTTAAAAGATTGTCAATTTCTTTTTCAATATTCATTTTTTTCTCAAGTACTTTCTTTGATTGTTAATTAAAAGATGATTGATTTCAATATGAAGACTACAGGGAAAAAACTTGATAAGTCACAATTTCAGTAATTTTAGAGGAGTGAGATTTTAAAGTTCGAAAGGTATATGTGTATTTCTGTGTTACATGTTTTATAAAAATGTTTATATATATATATATTTCGGAATTTCTATCAAGAATTTGCCTTTCTCGCTCTTTGGGATAATTAAAATACTCCATTTTAACTACTAAGTAACATCAAAAACAGAAAATCGAAAAAAATTGACTTATCAAGTTCTTCTCCTGTGTGGTCTTCATATATACAGAGTTAAGAATTGGTGTAACATCTCTCGTGAACAAATAGAAGGAGTAAAACTGAGTCAAAAAGTTTTATACCATTTTGCTAGATTCGCAATAATTACCGCAATAGTTATTATTAAGATCTTAATTAACAAAGATCAGCGAATAAGCATGCATCGAGCTGTCTTACGCGCTTGAGACAGCCCAGTGCGTTTCGCGTGCTTACGGTGTTACCCGTAGCATATGGGAGGAGATAATACAACAACATATACTCTATAACATATACATATTAAAATGTAATTGTGCGAAGCGCGCCGGGCTGTCCTACGCGCGTAAGACAGCCCGATGCACGCTTATTCGCGGATCTTTGTTAATTAAGATTTCAGTAACTATTGCGAATCCAGCAAAATGGTATAGGACTTATCGACTGACAAGTGAGTTGACTGACTTGTGAGTTTTTCTTCTTCTACCTGTCTACGAGAGATGTTACACCAATTCTGAGACACCTTGTATATATAAAAACTAACTATCAATCAAATCATAAAAACTAACTATCAATCAAACTAAAATACAATCTGACATTTGCAAGATATTACTAACTCTATTATAATACATAACTCATTATTAAAGGTTTCATAAGTATAGAACTTTTTCAGAATATCAGTGATTAATAGTTTCAAAACTATTCCAAATAATGTATACACAGCAAAAGTCAATATACGAGTCAAACACAGAATGTGCGTGATGCATTTTTGATTCAAAATTTGCTACATACACGTTTCGATCTCTGATTCAGGTTTTTATTTCAATGTAACTAAAATAAAGTTCACGAATTTTAATTAGTCAATTCGCACGACTTCAAACAAAATAAGATTGATGAGCACACGTCGGTCTCAAACAACAAGTGCAAAAATTAGCTGCAAGAAACTTGCACCTTTATGTTTATAAGAAAAGAAATTATATTTTTTACTTAAATTCTAAAATATCCACGCCAAAATAACTTGTTCACGCGTCCGTACATCAAAGAGTGAATTTTTTTTTCCGCATTCTACAAATAGCCTAAACTCGTTTAATTTCTGAGAAGTTCCCGCGTGAAACGGTTTAATTAACGCGAGAGAAAAATCGCGAATAAAACAAGCTCGTGTTCAAAGTAATAAATTGAGAAACGTTTGCACGTTTATATCCGGTACGCGCGAGTTTTCCCGCGGTCGAGGCATGACGGATCAAAGAATCAATTTAAAAGCGGTTGCTTGATATTGCTCACGTGTGGTGTGTGTGTGTTCGTGCGCGAGCGTGCGCGCGTGTATGCGTGTGTGTGTGTGTTTGTGTGTGTGTGTGTGTTTGTATATGTACATGCATCGTCACCAAAATCAATTTTGCCTTATTAAGAGCTCTAGGATCGTAAAGCTGACGAGTTAACGAGCCACTAGCTCGCTTCTCGTATGCGATATGTATACCGAGTATTACGCGTGCAACGACAGCTCGTGCGTGTCTATTGCTTTTAGTTTACAACGTACAACAAGTTTGAAAAAAGAATGCGATAATATACATTTTTTTCGCGTTATGATGCGAGTCAGCATAAACAAAAAACTTAAAAATGTGTATTAAAAATATAGATATTTTTTTAAATAGAACTTAAATAGAATTTTCTGTTTAAATGTGCTTATAAGAATTTCACAAACATTCTCGTTTTTATTGTATCATAAACGTTGATGCTTTCAATGTTTCAGACGTTTTCTTTTTTTTTTCAATTTCATATAAAAATAATACGTTGTACGCACCATAATGTCTCCGTAAGTTCCTAATCGAAGTGTTAAAAATGTGTTACAAAAATATACGTTGCGGAGACCTACTTCTCAAGTTTCCACCTTTTGGTCGTTTGCGGATCTGCTTTGCGACGCAAATCAGATCGATTTGCAGACCTAGGTGACAATTAGCACTGGGTGCGTGCCGCGAATTCTACTTTAACGTTACAGCGTCATGAAACGTGCTCCTGCTGTCGTGCTAAATGCACGTGCGATCTTTCGCGTTTGTGAATTCTTTTAAGACGACTGCTAAGAAAATAAAAGAATATGTGCCTCGCACAAGTAACGAGACAAAATCATCACGTATTAAATCTGTTGAGACTGTCGCAAATACGTTAAAACCTCGCCGCGAGAAATTATTTGAATCGCGTACATTTCACGAGATACGCAAGAAAAATCGATGAAGGTGGAGAATGATTAATTATTAAACGAAAAAGAGAGAGAGAGAGAGAGCAAAACTGCGTTATGGTATAACCCCCCTTTCTCTCAGTAGATTACATAAGATTAGTTAGCGTTGATCAAAAACGTCGTGTTTATTTAGATTGAATTGAACGAGCGAAATAAAAAATTAGAAAATAAATAAAAACGATTCGGAAAACTAATTTTCTCGTTTTAAATTCGCGAATTTGCGTAAAACCCACCGCTTGTGTATTTAAATTAACGTAAGATAAAAACGTTACTCCTTATCGTTATTTCTAGAATTTCAATATTTAAAATTTATGTTAAGAACTGTTTTTACTAAATCTCATTATATTATATATATTAAACTTTGTAACTTGAAACACAGATGTGAATAATATTGTTGTTCATATGTCGCATATTTTGTCGCATAACAAAATATGCGACAACGAATTGAGAAACACTGTGTCACATTGTCCATGTTCATTGTACACACTTACCTCGGAGTTGCTAGTGGCGACACTGGACAAACCCGGAGACATGGTGCCAGTGGTGGCGGGATCCGGACTCGCCGAGAGCGCCGTGGGATTACCGGGATGGTGCGGCAGCAGCGCGGGGCCATGTGGGTACGAAGCAAGATGAGGATGCTGCGACTTGGTGTGATGCAGCTGTGGGCCGGGTGGTGCACTTTGCACCACCATCGGAACGGGCGGTGGCCCGGCGTCGACCGGCGTCCTGCTGCCACCCTCGCTGCTGGTGCTACCGCCGACAACCGCATTGCCGGCGCCGCCCTCGCCTCCGCGAAACGACTCGTGCAGGTACTGACGCACTTGGTTTTTCTGCTTCTGCACCACATGGTAACGTGTAGGATTTTCCAAAAGAGTGCGTACCTAAAACAGCGACGTATACGTTTTTTTTTTTTTTATCAATTTTCTTTATTAGTTTCTTACTCGCAGTTCTTTTGCAACAGTTACGTTAAAGTGAACAGTTCTCGCTTCTTATTTGATGTTTCGTGACTTAACATCATTCTACAAGCTTTAACGTGTAGACACGGCAAACCGAATAGACCTAATAACGACGTTACAGTATTCGACTCGCCTTACCGCAATACGGCAAACTGCCGGGTGCTATAAAGTATCGTTATCTTAACTGTACCCGCGCGATATGTATGTATATCTATATAGACGGAGCTTTAAACAATGGAAACGCAAACGATAGTAACCAGATTGCTTGACCCTCCGCTATTTCGAAAGTACGGTTCTATCTGAGGAAACTGTTGCGTTAGACTAGTAGTGGTACTTTGACACTTCGATATCTACTCCAACTTCAACGCGTTCTAGTTTTGATACAAAACTTTTTTTTTTCTACACGAATTGGATATAAATTATAGAAAAGAAAACGCGAAATGACAACTACCGAAATAAGCTTGAGTTTAAAAAATATTGTATATAAATACCATCTCCGAAATATAAAAAATTTATACAACTATGAAATTATATTATGTTATATTATAATTGCAAAAAAAAGAAGCAAATAAATGCTCTGTTAACTACAAACGATATTATACATATATTGCGTTATATAAGTGATTTCATTGCATTGTGTGATTTGATTTTGGCAATTTAGCGTCGATCACACAGATCGAGCGATGTACAGTGGTAGCACATACTTGCAATACTTGTGGTGGAACATCTACGCCAATGGTGGGCAGCGGCGTAGGAGGCACTGGTTTGGGTGATGCGGCAGCTGGTCTCTGCTGCTGCAAGCTCTGCCGGAATTCCGCCTGTCGCCTTTCTTGCTCCTGCAGCTGCTCTCGCATCAACTGCAGCTTCAATTGCGTGCGCGATGTCGGCGTCGCTGTTTTGAACGTCGGCGGACTGAAAAAGAATCGATATTTCGTTCACGTAAGACTATATCCCGCCAAGACACTTCTCGTTGGCGTATTTTTACCATTTATATCCGCGCTCGTGCACAAGCTCAGTTACGTCCGCGTCTTCTAAGAATTAATGATCCATAAGAGTAAGTACATAATATATTTCTTCTTCAATGTGTAAACACCTAAACTATTATTAATTATTGCTGTAAATATTGTACAAGTGTAGAGAAGAGAAAAAAAGAGAGAAGTGTATGTGTGTGTGTGTACAGGGTAACAATTTGAAAGTCGTTGAAATTAAACTATGTTATTGCTTATCAATTATTTCAAACGTACTTGTACATATCAGTTCATGATCTAGAAACGTATCAGTTTTATTCTAAGTTGCTAAAACTGCTGTGTGCTATTAATCATGAGTGCAGACTTTCATACTAAGTATGGAACAAAACGTGTTCCCTGAAAACACTCGTATTTCTGAAACATCATTTTTCTTCGGCAAATTCGGTTAAAAATTCGGTTAAACATTTCGTACAAATTTGGTTAAAAATTTAAGAAAGTTACAGTTTAATGATTATATATGGTGAAAGAACTAAATGTTAATGATCATTGAGCTTTGTGTAAATTATTTAAAAAACAACAAATTGTTGTATTTTTTAACACTCGAAGATGATTTTTCAGGTTTGAACCGCGTTAGTGTCATTTTTGTACCAATATTGTATTTTTTTATACACAATGAGTTTATATTGTCTATATACATATAATTCTACTACTATGCAAATAAACTTTTAAATAGAAAGAGCAATCTCTCATTGCCGTGATCGTTATAACTCGAAGCAAACGATGCGAGTGTTGCATCAAGCCATTCGGACTGAAGTTCTATCAATTACAATGCCGCGCGATTATGTCGATAAACGCGAGAACATTCAGGCATTGTCAGTTGAACGAGTGCATCAAGTCCCAAGTCCGAGGCGAAGCCAATTAATCTTGTATAGTACAAACACATTAAATTGTACTATATCTCCACGACAACAGAAGAAGAAACCCCGTAAAGTCAATCGAACGCGTGATTTGCAAGTAAATAAAACGCCAATATTAACAATTAAACCATTAAATTATGTAAATAAAAAAGTTTTAGAAAAACTACCAAATCTGACATAAACACCGTCGCGCAAAATAACGTCACTTCTTGAAGTGGCGTTAATTCACTTGAACAACTACTACAGGAACTATCTTTATTAATGTCCGGATTTTACTTGAGCAAATAGTGTCTAGTGTAGAAAATTAATATCATGATTCGAATATGTAAAGTCGAGTGAGATGGTATTATATCGAGTCTCTTGGCATCGTTGTCGCGATAGTCGCACAAAAACGATCCGAATGTTTCCAAATTCGCGGATAACGAAATGGCGATTATAATTTACAATTTATCGCGAATTAGATGCCAATAAAATAAATAGAAATGTTTTTGATCTCTGACGTCACACGAATAAAATTTCGCGCGTATATAGACATTGGTGGACACGGTCGTCGCTTGTATTCAAATTTTCGCAATTGAGTTTTCGTTTAGTAAATATAGTTTTCGCTCTTATGCTATTAATATTGAGGTATAATAATGTTATTATTAAGAACAAATATGTTGCAGAGAGGCACACGAGGCATCCGTTTCGCCGCCGATTAAATAACATTCCCGATACGGGAACAAAGCCAAGATCTGGCTATAAGAAAACCAAAATAGAGGGATTGTGCAATTTGGATCGAGCGTTAGTTTTCGTCGCTCGAGACGACCTTTCTTTTCCCTCTCTCGCTATATGGCGCTTATCACACATCATATTCTTGTTTGCAAGCAAATCAACTAAATTACTTCATCTGAGATATAAATTTATTCTATTCAAAATTTTTTTCAGCTCGAGAAATTTCGAAATTAAACCTCTCTTCTTGATCACCACTTCATATTTCTCGAAGACGCAAAACTATTAAAATACAAACAAAAAATGTGAAATCTTATCTTGAAGATGACTAATGTGAGAAGCCCCCTAAATGACCAAAGTTTAAACTCGATTTTATAGAAATAGAGAGAAAGCAATGTGCATCTACAAAAGAAAACTACTGAATATTTGTTCAATTATTGAATTCAAAAGTCGTCGTGTTTTTGTGCGATTACAAAATTAAAAATTCTTTCTTCCCAATTCCCTGCGCTGCCACGGACTGTCGCGTAATAAAGTTGTTACAACTTTTATAATAATACCTGGCTGGTTTGTGAAAGACGATTTAATCAGAACACAGGCTTTTCAAGAATACCATTAAAACGTCTTACAAATTTTTTCTGTCGTTTAAGAAACAGAGAGAGAGAGAGAGAGAGAGAAAGAGACAAACTTAGTTTTTCCTTTTAACACTTTTGTTTTTAAAAGCTTTGACCTTTTCATCAGTTTGTTTATGTAACTTTGCTTTGGAAGTAATTATAAACTTCCTATCTAGATAAGATTTTTTTTACGCAATACTGAAGTAAGATATTATATCTGGCATAATGTTACACAAAAATAGGTACGCAGTTTGTTTTTATTCTTTATGAATTTAATTTTTGCTTTTAAATTTATTCAGCACTGGTTTTTCTTAATCATCATTAGATATATAAAAGTTAAGTGTTAATAAATTTGAAGAAACAATTGCTAGAAAAGTGGCACTTCAACGTTAGCTGAGTTCGTCAAAAAACCTCGCGACCAATTAAAGAACAGAAATACTGATGGAAGATTGGAAAAGTTGCTGATGAAAAATTTTCTGCTAGATAAGGTCAAAGTTGAATTGGATATTTCCATTTCTCTTTCGAATTTCTCATTCGATCGATATTTAGTGGAAAAAAACGAGTATCCAAAAAGAACGTTCTACACTTATTGATTCCGCACGTTTGTATTGTTTGTTGCTACATCGAAGTTTATTTGCTCGTTACACCATTAATTAGAAAATGTAATATAACTCTTAGACAAAACTTGCCATTGAAAATCAATATAGTTAAATTGCTCTCTTGTTAAGACTCAATTAAAGAGCATCCACTTCTATATAGCAGAAATTTAATTATCTTAAAATATCTTAAGAAAGAGAGAGAAAAAGAAACTTTCGCAGAGATCGATTCTAATTTGTTCGTTAAAATTTTATTATTATTATCGTCGAAGTTCAATAATAATTTTCCACTCATTTCTTCGACATTTTTGTTTCGATGATCAAATTACTTCTCGTTATATACCTATAGCTAATTAATATTATACGCTAATGAGAAGATCCTTATTGTATCTTTATTATATCTTACTTAATTACCACCTGATCAATTAAAATTGTACAAATGTGATAATGGCAATACGAATGAATTTTCATAAATTTTGAAGTTTTAAGTAAATTTTGTCATCTCTTTTTTTTCGTTTGTTGTAAAAATTCTCGTAATATTACACGAAGTAGCACAACCGTAGATTCTAACTGCGTTCGCGAGAAATTGCAACGGCAAACTTGACTTTTTATAAACAGTCGATAGATCGAAGGTAACTACAGTGCATTCGTATATTTCTTCTCTCGCGATATTGGATATTGAACGGCCGAAAATAATTCTCGACGATACGCTATGCCATTAATTCTCCAAGGTCACGTACGACTTTGCAACATCTACGCGAGTTTCTCCTCTCGTATCGTGCTTTTTTGCCGGAACGAAAGCTTTTATACATGTCCCATCCTTAGGAGCGTAAGCGACCGTAATACCGAATTTAGTGCTTATATAAAGAGCGACGGAGGATCGCTTATGGCAGCTTCATGCAAATGCACGCGAGCCCTCTCTCCGGTCCTCCTTCTTACTCACTGTCTCTCTATATGCGGTGTGCAAGAAGGGATTGCCGCAAGAGGATCCCTGAGAAAGGAGGATCCTCGCCCATGAATTTAGCAAACGTGTTGCTTGATGCACATAAAGTGTATACGTACGTCAAGAAGATTATTTCAAGATATATCATTAATTGAAAGATTTTGTTAAAGTAAAATAATTGATAATAACAAATTACGCGCGCGCATATACGTAATAAATAAACAAATATATTGTCACACAGGACTGAGAATTTAGTTTGATCCACAATTAGTTTATCGACACTAAATATAATTATTTTTTATTTACAATATGATATACAATAAGCTTAAAGTACTTTTACTATCTGTAATTAATATAAGAATCTAATTGTGGATCAAATGCAACATTTTATTTAATTAAAAATTAAAAAATATTGAAACTATAACTATTTACTTAGAATTATTAAAAATATTTTCTATACGATTAAATATATCTATTAAACGTATCTATTAAAAATTTGGTTGTTACATTTTCCATTATTTGAGACAAAAATATGAGATTTTATCCTTAAACTGATCCAGAGGACTAGTGACTTTACAATGTACATTCTCATAATTTAAGTTTAAAATACTAAAAGTTCACGATTTTCTACACAATTTGAAAAATCCGGCACTGAGAATCTCCCGAGTAAAAGATCGCCGAGCGGATATTACAGAACGTATAAAGCAGAGAACTGGCGGCGGTATTAATGTCATTAGTCTCGAAGAAAATCGGTGGCTCGCTGCCGCCAAAGTTTTATCTTCATTCCCGTGGAATAAATTAAGTGAGAAAATATAGCCGCGCACACTTCTGTCAGACGATATAAATCGCGATAATGTGGAAAGCGGCTTCTTTGTCGGATTAATGTATATTCTTGACTAATTATAAGATGTCGACTTCGGTTGCGAACAGGGCCGTATATACATATATATACGGAATTTCATCGTCAAAGCAAAGATTATCATCGCGAAGTGGACTCTCGATTGTGATTATTCAAATTGCCACTTACTCTACGATATTCGAGCATGAGAAAATTGACTCTAAGGAGTAACAAGTGAACTTATTATTAGAAAAAAAACAAGCAAAAATAAATCAGTTAATGACATGTGTGTGTTTTATGGATATATCAATTTCTCAATACTTAACACCATTTCATCTTCATATTTACTGTTCATCAAGTTGGTGTAAAATTTAATAACAGATTTCTCCACGAACAATTGTCTGTAAAATAAACCGGCTAAGAAATAAATTCCTCCTTTGTTCCTCCACGTTCTTTAAGTCGCTAATTCCCGCTGTGAAAGTTTGTGGAGTTTATAAGAGCTCAACTGTCGACTGATAATAATAAACGTAATAAGCAGCGAAAAATGATTTACCCTAGGCGGAAAAATGATAGAAACTTATCAGGGAGAAACTTTTATCTAGTCCACGGAAAAACCGATGTAAAAGAAGAGAATGAGAGACAAAGAAAGAGGAAACGTAAAAAAAAAATAGAAAAAGAGAAAAAGTAGAAAAAAGAAAAAAACAACGACGACACGGGAAAATAATGATAAAAAAAAAAAAAAAAAATACATGAGCGGTAGCTCTTTGAAATATTATAAAAAACCAATTTTCCGTCGACAATCAAAATCCTAATTTGTAACCTGTTTCGATATAACATTTTATAGTTAGACCATCTTTTCTCGCAATCTTGTCTCTTATTTTAGGCTCTCGCTTTTTTCGACGAATATTGTAAAATGTAAACCATTATATTATTTGTGCTTCAAACAATATCGGAGGACACAATACAAAAATAGGGAAAGAACAACGTCAAGCGACATGAAAAACAATCCACCCTCGGCGGCAAAATATATAACGCGTTCCAGTTTTATCAAAACAATTTTGCAAACGAATCTTTGACGTTTCTGAAATAAAAAAAAATAATATAGAATTTTATGTTAAAAATTTTTCGTTTTCATCGCAAATGTCTTTAGACACGATGAAAAAAAAACATGTATCTACAAACATCTTGTTGTTTGTAGATATATAAAATAAAAAATTGCAGAGAAAAACGTGAAAAACTATTACAAGCTGAAGATGAAAGTTAAAAGTACAAAACCACAACGTGCAATGAACAACGTTGAAAAGTGAAGGAAACTTTCGTGCCGACCGGAATTATATTGTACAATGCAGTCGATTAATCCACGGTAACGAAGCTTTCGAACAAAGTGCACTTAGGTCGTTGTGCCCTGCTAAATGACCACTACCCTGTTACATTAGTTATAGAGAGTATACTACAAATTTCCATCGTTAATCTCACAATCCAACTAGGTGAAACGCGATCAGGTGGAACACTGTATCGTGTTAATTTTTCAGAATTTTAATTAAATCAAACAAAGAGACAGAAATTATCAAAATATTTTCTTCATTGTAGCAAAAGAAAGAAGAAATGAAAATATTTTAAGATTATCAATAAACAGATAAAATATAAATAAATAATATACCTATGTTTTATTATATTATTTTACAAAAAAAACGTTGCAGAGAAAATCAAAGCGATTGAAATCGATTGTTTGTTGTTAACAAAGATTCGGTCTGTAAGTTCTGAATTTTCGTTCGAGATTGCGCTTCCGCAAGCTCCTCGGTACGAAGAGTAAATGCGGAGGAGGGAGTTTGGTGGTCGGAAAATTACGCAAGTTGACCGTACAGAATCTCAACTGTAATCTTCGGCGCGTACGTGCATACATATACGACGGCTGTGAATTGTGTCGAACGATCGAACGATACGGATTCGGGTTATGCAAATGCAGGAATTGGTAAGCGAGTAAGAGAGCGAGAGAGAGAGAGAGAGAGAGAGAGAGCTCAGCCGATATGTTACAGAGCGCGGAGGCGAGACGTTACCATTCTCGCTTGCTTTAACGCGGAATCGGTGGAAGGTAATCGAAAGCCCCTAGACGAAAATCAGGAACAAGGTCGTGTGAACAGCGACCGGCACGCGCGACATAATTATCTCATGCGACAAAGCGATTTGGCGAGAAATTATCCGTGATACTGCCTGAGCAACATTTACAGTTCAAAGATAGCCGCAGGGCACGTCTCGTGTAATTTAATCATATGAATTATGCAATTTAAAAGCAAAGATCGCAATTAATTTTTTTTTTTGCAAAACATTCTTTATCACAAATAATCACCATCTAACGGTTTTCTCTTTCAAACTTATTTCAAACTTATTATCTGATCCCGCTATTATAATAGTACAAAACTAAATGTGTGATATGGTATACCATTATGACATTAATTATAGCAGTAATTTTATAAACTATTAAAAAAAATTTAGAAACTATTTATATATATACTGCTAATAATAACTGTGTCAAAGTTAAAATCACACGTTCTATATAAAATAATAGCATTGAATTATTTTTAGAAATTAAAGTGCTATTATTTTTATATTTAATATTATATATGTAAACAAAAAGTCTTTCTGCGTTCTTTTTTCTACATATTTTTACTATCGTTTCTTTCTCTGTAGTTAAATAAGAGAAAAAGAACTGATATATATATGTAATAAAATCTATATTTTATTTATTGAAAATAATTCTGAATTTTTTTGTTAAAGCTGTATTTTATATCTACTTGGAATTTGCGAAGTCATTGGCTACTGGCTACGATTGTCAGTCACTGGTTATATATAAACTGTTACATCTCTATATATAGTCTGCTTAAAAACTCGAGTTCTGACTGAAGCAGAAGCGCGACTTATTGTTAGTCTCGGAATCGTCGGAAGCACGTTACGATTCTGGATCCGATCCAAATATCAAACACGCGTATGGAAAAAACAAACGCGCACCAATATGGATCTTGATGTTTACGTTAGCTGCAACGAGTACATACAGTTTGCGTATGTATGAATTAGTTCGATTTCACCGGAAACGGAAAATATTTATTAATTTGTACGCGCTAAGTGTGTACGGGACGATAAATCGGTATTTCTCCGTTTTCATACGAAAAGAAAAATATTGGTTAATTTTTACGCGCGGCTATTATTGGAACTTGTTTCGTAATTTCTATATTAATTTTCAACTTCTATCAGAGCGCTCACAATTTTCTTTCTACGCTCTTTTCCTCCGTCGTCCGGTAGCGCGAAATTGTTTGAATATTTATGATCGTACTCGCGATTGTATGAAACTACGTTACGTGACATAGTTTTTGAGTGATAATTGATGGAGAGACAGTGTAAACGCTTATATCAAAACGCATATAGAAAAGAAGACTAATTAAAGTCACATAATTTCAGCACACAATGTTATATACATTTGGTTTGTCCTTTTTTTCACTAAACTAGTTGCGTTAGTTCAGAGTTTATCTTTTTCATTCTATAAATGGAAGGAAAAAAAGATAAACTCTGAATTAGTGTGACCGATTTAGCGAAAAAGAACAAACCAATTATGACAAGCTTAAACATAACGTGCTATAAATTTAACAGTGAATTATTCGCCACGACAAAATTTTTGGATCAATTATAAAATGCGATGTTACTTGTCTAATAATATTATATAATAATAATAATAATAATAAGATATAATTAATTATTTTGAAATTATTACCAAACGCATTTTTTACATTACTAACACAGAAGCAAAATAATGAACGAATTAAATTAAAAATAATTTTTACGACCAATAGTTTTTATACGTGTTTTAAAATCGCAAGAAGTATTCAGCAATTTAAAAAAACAAACAAACAAAATGTGTCGTTTAGTTTAATTTACACAAATTTATCGTTAAATATTTCTAATGATCAAAGGCAAACACGTGCGACTCTATTTTAGTGTCGAGATATAATCCAATAACAAGCAGTAAAACTGTTCAACGTTAAAATATCGCTAACATCAATCGCCACTAATGTTCGAAGGCGGTCGAACTGGGCGCTCAAGCTTGTATTGTTTTTGTTTTTTTACAAATAGTGTACTATAATCCTGAAAGCTTTCAGCAGATGTCAACGTTGATAAGGTTATGCAACATATTCGCGTCTGCTTGTAATCAGTTCGTCTTGCGTGATGCGAGCGTTGATGCACGCTCGTAAAAAACGTGGACAGATGCGGCAGCGTCGTGGCTACTTCCACGCACGCAGTTTGCGACAAAATCGTCGGGTCGGGTCGGACAGACGAGTGATTCGCGTTCAGTGAGGAACAAGGACATTTAAATTTGGACATAGTGTTTACGAGCGACGTAGACGACGATCAAGTGCACAGTACGCTCGTAGCAGAAAAACTCGCGTCTCGAGACGGTTGGAAGTCAACACGCGACAATGTTTAACGTTTCGATAGATTGTGAAACAACGGAAGAATAAAACGGAAGATAAAACAAAAATTTAGCGAAACCGATAAAACAAAAGAGACGTTTGTTTACAATGTAAACTCTCCCGGTATTAATATTTTCTCGTGTATGGTTTTTATAAAATTACAAAAACAAGATACGTAAACTGAAATTTATATAAAAATGAAAAATCTCGTGTGTATTTGTAATAAAGAATTTATTTAAATTACGAAGAAGAGAAAAAAATGACGATATAGACATGAGAAATTATAGAATGTCACATTTTCGACCATGTGTCGATATTTATAGAGATAAGTATTTTATTCACATACGCATGCAATTCACAGAATGGTAGTCACTACATAGGCGTATTTTTTTTTTTTTTTTAACAAGTTTACCGATATGTACAAAATTTGCAATCGACATCTAAAATTGCGTCATTTAAAATAATATACAAACAGTGATTATAGGTATCGTATAACCATTATATATATTGTAACATATGTACATATATTCTCACAGACATTGATACGAAAATATAGATGTCTTCTTTTTTTCTAGTTCTCTAAATTTTTAATTTACAATTAAAGCAATACGTATATTAATCTTGCGCAGCGTGTGAGTTCCTCTATCTCTTTCTCTCTCTCTCTCTCTTTCTCCCTTTCAGAAAATATTTATAATAATATCAAACAATGCGCGCACGAACATCAGATATTAAAGGTGTTAGTCTCTATCGGTGCAGTACCAGCCTTGCGGTCGTGTTACGCGCAACGTATGCGCTGTTGTGGGATGATTGTCGGGCAGAACGACAGGAGTGAGAGTCCCGTCGACGATCGACGGATCCATTTCGAGAATCATTCGCAGATCCTCGTCGATACCGATGTGCACGCGTACTCGTTGCTGCTCACTGTCAACGGGCGAACATGTCGCATTCGGAATGGGACAATCGTATGGCAGAGACGACGTGCCGGCAAAATGCGGAGAAGACGCCGGCGGCGACGGCGACGGCATCGACGTCGACGTTGTCGTCGCCAACGTCGTCGATGACCGTCGGATTACCACGTCGTTTATGCGATCCAATCGTGACACCAGCTCCTCGAATTCAACAATCTGTCGCGCGGTTTCGAACGCGCCACCGCCTTGCATCGCGTTCCTCACAGCGCGATCACAGCTGGCTTGGGGCGTCGCGGCGCTACTAAAACCGGAACAGCGTCGCCGGCAACGACGAAGCGTCAGGTATCCCGATAGATGCTCTAAACACGGATTCTACCTTCTCGCTCTCCTCCTCCGCAAGAGATGGACAGTTGCCTGTTTCTCTTTCTTTCTCTCTTCCTCTCTCTCTCTCACTCTCCTTTTCGTTCTTATATTATTTATTTTCACTTCCAGTCAATAGCAAAGTCGCGTATATATAAATTCGGCGTATACTATAATCATGTGAGTTCTCTTAAACTATTAACAAGAGAATCACAAGCGTTGGATGTACGTGGAAAATATTTGAAAAATGTAAATTGAGGAAATTATATAATTCGAATTACTCGTCGCTTTCCTCAAACGCCATTTCGTACGCGCGACTAACATGACAATGGCAACTATACTATAGAGAATAGAGCATCTGTGGAAGAATATTATCTTCTACAAATTAAGCGAGATACCATTTAGAAACAACTGATCCGTATGACTTTTAGCACCGGTTTCCCTTATTGGTTTTCGTATACAATTTGACTCGAAGTGTTTACGCTTTAAACATTTCGCACTCAGTACTTTGACCGTTATTTTGTCGTAAATGTTATTTCTCTCTTCTCGACACATCACACGCAATATTATAATCCATACGTTTTATTATTTACGTGATAAATATTTCTTCAAACTCTCGATTACGCGAGAGAACGCAGTTTATTCCATCGTAAACGCGCGATAGGTCTTGCATCATTGGCATAGCTTGTAAGTTTTGAAGATACGGTACGTCGCGTTATATAATATATAAAGTATAAAGATACAGAAAACCGAAGCGTATGGTCGCTTACAAAGTAAACAGTTTGAAAAATAAAAAAAGAGTCACCGTCACCGGCGTGAAAATAGCGCGATTTGTCGTCGTTGTAACCGAGGAATCCGAGGTATCGTGAACGCCACGGCCGCGACACAAGCACGCTTATCAGAATTTCCAGTCATTGCACCAGCTAATGCGAGTATTGAGCCGGTTTGCGCCGGATTCGTAGCAGTCGCTGTTCTCTAACTGCCTGAGAGCAAAAGAGATGTGCGTGTGTGAAAGAGAGAAAGAGAGAGACAGAGAGAAGGAGAGAAAAAGAGAGAGAGAGAGAGACAGAGAAAGAGTTAGCGAGGAGCATCTTCAACATTGTCTCTCGTGAAGCATGCTGGCTTTTGTTGAGTTCGACACAGTCATACCTCGCACAGAAAGAGACGCTTGATTGTCCACTGGGTATATTAGGTACACATTTCGTATCGAGTATTGAAAATACGAATAAAAATCAAGAATTTGCACCGTGTACGGTGATTTAATTAATCTTTTATTAAATTCTCTTTTCTTTTTCCTCCGTGAACATTCCAATTTAATAACATCATCAGAATTGATTATTGAAAATAATTTTCAATGAAAAAGTCGAATATTAAAATCGCTTATTATAAATAATCAGTTGTTGTATTTGTTGTTATTCTTAAGTAGTATATTACCGTATTGTTTTATATGTTTACATAACAGATCGTTGTATAACAATTATCATTGCAGTTTAAATGGAGTCAAGCAAGACACTGCGTGTGTTCTGGCGAAATGATAAGCGTTCGTAACGAGAAGAAAGTTTATTTTCAACGGTTTTATACAATAAAAAAAACCGTAATTTTTTCATGAGTTATTACATGAGTTATTACATTCCTGTACTGAAAAATTGTTATCGCACTTGTTGATGACGCGTGAAATTTGCAAGAATAATACTTATCGCATCCAATTGTTGTTTGTGACATGCGAAGATGATTCGCGAGTGTAAACAACACAGTCAAATCAAGCAATATTGTCAATAATGTAAGCTACGTGTCATTAAATTGGATCAAGTGCGAAAACTTTCCGACGCGTATTCGATAGACTTTCGCGAAAGATGATATATTCGTCGTAGCTTTGTCGTAAATCTCTTAATACTCGCGAATTATTAGTATCCGAGAGAATAATCTAATATCTAATATATATATGTTCAAGATGCAGAATTGAATTGTTAATCAAAGCGAAAAGATGAGCGTGTTCGTCTTCTGTATAATCGCTATTATCAATCACAATCGCTCTTGGCGCTGTTATTGCTCACGATTTACTTTGACGTTTATAAAGCTGACACAGCCACTTTAGCACAATCGAATAAAACCTATATAAAAATTTAGTGCTCTTGAACGAATGAGAGCAAGTCTTTTATACATATGTATCTCATCTCTTAATAGATTCATAAGTAACGACCTGTTCGTTCCTATAGCCTTTCATATTCCATTTACAAGTTTGACCGTTAAGTTGCAGAGTCCATTTTATTTAGATTGTAACAACAAAACCATAGAAAGAACGTTATTCGCTACATGTTCCGACCCGATTGTGTGTGTGTGTGTGTGTTGTTTTTATCAAGTAGGTTTATTTACTTCACTGAAGATACGCACGAAAACATTGCACTTTTGTTTCATATTGCACGTGTTAATTATAATTACTAATTAACAACATTTTTCTTATACAAAAAAATATGTAACAAACACGTATAATTGTAAAAATCATGATTATAGTGATATCGACTTTTTTGCGTTGGAATACATTTTTGAAAACTAGAAATAATCTGTAAAATTAATCTTGAAAACCACTGATAAATGCACAAATTTAACAGCGCATATCATACATACATGCACCTTGCACATGTCGTTTTTTTATATCATGTTTGCCTGATATACTTCCAGCCTCCCTGAATTATCGTATCGATGACGCAGATAGATATCACGCATGTGTATTAAGATGTTTACATTCAAAGATAAACACAAATGATGATTTAGTAAAAGAAAAATATATGTTATGTATTAAGTGTTAGGTTTTATGTAATTGTATTTAAAACTTGTATATATAATAGTATTAAAAGATACATCTTTTTTATGTAACAAAATTTTTTTTCTCACTAAATAAAATAAAATAATTATTTTTCTTATAAATAAAACAAAATAATTATTAAAATAATTATTTAAAATAAATAAATAAAATAATTATTTTTCTTATAAATAAAACAAAATAATTATTAAAATAATTATTTAAAATAAATAAATAAAATAATTATTTTTCTTTTATATTCCTGTCTTTTCTTTATTTTTTTGTGTGATACCATTTATTCTCGTCAAACAAATTTCATAAAATTTCTTTTATTTAGAATATTTTTCATGTAATACATAAAGTCGCGCACATGTGATTAATCGTCACTTGTGATGACTTAATCCTCTAATTACAGAAGTCATGTGAGATTACACATGAATTTTAAAACTAGTCTCTCTATATTTCATTGCCACTCAATATTAAAACAATCAAAACTTGTGCAAGTCAGATAACACTATTAACGATAATTATCGACCTAAATATATCGTATAGCACGTTGTGTTTATTGCGTCCCATATATTGGAGATAACGATTTTATACTCGTAAATGTGTATTCTATATATTTGTTACAGTTATATAATGCGATTTTATATATTCTTTTTCAACAAATATACACATGTTGTGTTGAGAAATTATGTGCACAATCATAAATTAAATCGCAATTAAAAGGTTAAACTTCAACTGTGCTTACAATTACTTGTGTCAACGGATCTATTTTATCTATGTAATCGCTTGTACATTGCAGCCTCGGATATCGTATTACAAATAAGAGCGTTTGAACAAGGTCCCACCATTATTTGCCGCCTTTTATTTGTGTATATATTGTAACACGTATGACACCATCTCTCGCATAATCATTGTAAATAAACTTCATGTTCGATAATTATGTAATAGAAGTTCGTTAATTCGTTTCTGATTAAACACATGCAACGTGTTGCTTTGATATTAATTATTTAATCATAATATTAATGAACATACTGGCACAGTGTTAGTTTAGTCATCGAATTATTATCCTATAGATCATTGTTACGATGACAATTGAATGCATGGAGCTTAATATTATCTCGTTTATTATCGGTGTTTAATGAAGAAAACTTTTACGACATCGTCGTTATATATAAAGTTGAGATCACGTACCTGCCGGTGTCAGGTGCTCGACTTTTCAGCTCGTAATACATCAAATCCTTAGTGGAGGTCGAAAGAAAGGACAGGGCCTGCTCGATGTCATCGTCGTCGTAATCGGTTCCTGCATGATGGGCGGTCGAATCGGCGACGGCGAGAGCGGCTGTCAAGTCAAAACCCATGTCGACTCCGGACTCGTCCATCATCGCGGCGCTTTAAATGTGCCGCGCGTGATCGCGCGCGACGAATCACAACAGACCGAGCGGCAAACGCGCGCGCGTTCCAAAGATTCGTAGTTGGCGCGACGTGTCGCGCGGAAAACAACAACGATAGAGATGTGATGAGAGAATACTGTGATAACAGAGAGGAGAGGAAACGCGACTTCAAGATGCGTTGCAAACGAGTCGCGTGCGACTCACAACGCGATGCAAGATCGCGCTTTGAAGAATCAAGGATAAAAATTATAATATGCAGAGAGAGAGAGAGAAGAGAGAGAGGGATTTATGGGAGGCGGATCACGGTGCGCTTTTTATAGATTACCAGCATCACGAAGATACTCTCATTTTGCGGAAGTGTCAAGAGTTTTCGTGCGAGTCGGCGGCTTTCGCAACGGTGGCCGCACGCGTGCGCAGCTTCGTAACGTTCCTCGTCGAATAAGACGCACGTTCCATCGCCTCGGCGCGCGTGTCTTCTTTGCAATTTACCTTGTGACAAGATTGACGACGACGAAACGGACGATGACGACTGTGTAATGAAGTTGGCGCAAGAAGAAGTGCGCGAACGAGACGATCACTAACACGAGACGAGCATGACGCGAGCGCGTACCGATACTACGCGAACTATTCGTCGGCAAGCACCGCGTTCGCGTCGCTTGCAACGGCGCCGTCTCACTTACGACTGTCGCCATCTTGCGGATACGCGACGATGTTAGCTGATTAACCGTGATCTTTCAAATAGAAAGCTCTGTGAATCACATTAGGAATTTCTAAGAAAAAAACTATTAAATAAAAGAGTTGCACAAAAGGCACGAGGCGTAAACGGGTTTGCGTTCTGCTAAACGCGTATTGAAGTATTATTAGTACATATTATTGTCACAATTTCAATGTGTAAGTGCGAACGCAATAAGCCGCGCGACGCCATTGTCTGTATAATGACTTATCACGCAGAAATGATAACAGCAAATTGTAAAAAATATTGTATTAAATTATTCTATTTTTATAGCATGACGCGATTTGTGTAGTCTGAAATAATTAACGCTCAAGACTATAAGTATGTATTAAGTGGATCTGTCTGCTACATTGAAGAAACAGAAATTAGCAGTTTAGAATTATTTTCGTGTTTAGTGCTCGAGCGAATAAACGATTTTCTCTCAAAATTCATTCCCTAGACGTTATTGCTCAAATTATAATATTTTATATGCAGATTCTAATAATTGCTTTGTAAACTGTTTTAAATTATGTAAAATCGTACTAAGAAATATTTAACTTATTCAACTATTCAGCTATTTGACTATTCACACGTTAAAATTTGATATTGACATGTCCATTTAATGAGAGAAGACGATTTACTGCAAATATTGCATTGTACGCATATTTGATAAAATAAATATACATCGCAGCATAACAAAGATGATTGTTTGGTGATGTAATTTGCGAATACGCTGACACTGATTGTCTGTTATCACAACGTTAAATTATGGATTCGTGCAGTATTGGAAAATTCGTCGACACAACTGCCACACTCGGGAGACTTACTGTGTGTGTGTATGTGTGCGTGAATTAAGTATAAAATAAAATATTACTTACTCACACATTTAAATTACGTCATGTATTTGCGATTATATACATTGTTGTTTTTTATGTTAATTCTATTTGAAATACGCGCGATTCAGCTGTTTCACGGGCACACTTTGCCGCCGGAAATTTCAGAAAAGTTAGATCAGTATTGGCAAGATTACAAGGTAACATTATCCGTAAAATTCAAACTATTCTTGTTCATTGTAATTCTTTTATAAAAGTAATTAGTAATTTAAAAAAACATTATATTTATAAATATAATATTTATAAATCTCATACGTATATATATTATATACACTCTATTATACGTTATAATATAATATATATATATGCATACAATGAGAAGAATCTGTTTTCGTTATTTATCATCAGTTAGAACGTTTGCAATTGCTCGTGTGTAAAATATATTTCACATTGAACAGATACAGTTTAATAAATCCTATACGGGAAATGCGGAAAACGCAAAACGATTGATTTGGGAACAAAATCTTGTGGAGATCTACAAACACAATCTAATGGCTGCCGCTGGACATCATAATTACACACTGCGAGATAACCATATCGCCGATCTTGACACTCGACAGTACATGCGCGACATGGTAATTAAACTCTTTCTAACGCTATTGTATAAAAAAATTACTTATTGAATATTTAGCTTACTACTTATTAGCGCATTTGCAAAATATGTATTATTCTTCTTATCAAACTTGCATTAGGTGAAATTAAAGCCAAGTCGAAGGCGCCGGTTACCGAATCATTTGGTATCGGCGATTCTGCATAATCCACGTAACATACCAAAACGCGTGGATTGGCGAGAACACGGCTTTGTAACTTCGCCAGTAGATCAACTGAACTGCGGGAGTTGCTATGCTTACTCCATTGCCGAAAGTATTGAGGGACAGATTTTTAAGCACACCGGCCAGCTGATACCTCTGAGCGTACAACAGTTGGTGGATTGCAGCACATCAACCGGCAATCTCGGTTGCACTGGCGGTTCTCTCAGAAACACTTTGAGATATCTGGAAAAGTCGAAAGGTCTCATGGCCAGATCTTTGTATCCATACAACGCCGAGGTATGTTTCTTTTTTTTTTGATCACTCATGATTCGATATTCCGCGATGCGACACTGTAAATAAACTGTAGATTTTGTATCATATATTATGCACGATTTGCAAAACATTGCAAATGTGTAACATCGTCAACGTTCTTTTGTCTTTACAAAGAAAATTTTTCTATTTACTGAAATATGCGCGCGCAAACAAAAGTTCAAAAAACTCTTAATATTCAACACACACAGTTGATTTCTTTCAAAATTAAAAAATAAGTAATTACCTGTACAAAAAATTTGGTTTTTCGATTTTTGCTACCGCGACGCATGTTATTGCATTACATTGAACAAAGACGCTGACAGTACAAATTTGTCGCGATAAAGACGTAAACGTCAAGGTTTTGTCTGTAATTATTTCACGAATTTCATTGAGTCAAAAATATCGGTAAGAGACTCTTTTTCTTCGTAGATGATTGCAGTAAGAAAGATTCAAATTACAACTGTCACACACCAATAACTCAATAATCTTGTGTAATTTGACTCTGTGACGATATCTCATTTTCTACATTAATAGCATTGTAGAAATAATTATATGTTTTGTAGAATTTAAAGAAACTCATAAAAAATTTTATCAAGCGATAAAAATAATGCGCATTTATCTGATCCGGTTAATTTGATACTGAAGTGTCATAAGGTCAAGATGCAATCAGAAAGTAGCGTATGACATACGCTCCAGTTTAATAATGTCAACAAACATGGGAACCCACACAAGATTCTTGAGTGTTCTTGATTATCTCAATCTTTTTCCATTAAACTTATTTCTCTTAATTAAGCGATATCAGCAGAATGACATTTCATTCAAATAAAAAAAGCGCATTGTGTGTGCGTATATATATTTATTACTTAATAAATTTTTATTAATAATTTGCGTGTTTTTATAATTATATACTTAATAAACAGTTTATTACGCTAATATCTAAAAAAATAGAACTAACAGTAGGAAAACTAAGCTATAAATATCAAAAGTTTAAAATAAAAGTTTCAAATGTTTCAAATGTTTCTTTTTTTGCAATTATAATAAATAATATTCTAATATATTTTTAATCTGTATAAAGAAGTTAATCTATTAAAAGTAAAAACTATTAAATAATATTGAGCTATGTTATGTTGTGTTAATATTAATTATTAACAAATTTATTTATATTTAATTCAATCGCCTTTTATGTGTACGCTTTAATTATATAGCAAGGAAAATGCAGATTTAAAAGAGACAACAGTGTCGTTAATATAACTTCATGGGCAATTTTGCCGGCACGGGACGAGAAGGCTCTGGAAGTGGCTGTAGCTACCATTGGTCCCATAGCTGCCTCTTTAAACGCCAGTCCGAAGACGTTTCAACTTTATCAGTGAGTATTTTATTTGCTTCGACACACAAAACTGTGTTACTGCGAATTACTGCTAACAAGCCGATGACGTATGCGCGAAATGCAACAAATGTATCTTTAACGTTCGCGAAATACCCGATAATTTTAGATACCTGATATTTATTATGTTATCACTTACAGAATTTTGCATTTGTTAGAATTTCCAGCACTAGTAAAGATCGGTAGATTTTTGTGAAGCAAACAAGAAAACTAATCGTGAAAAATATTCGCACAAAAAAATATCGACGTTGTTATAAAATCAAAAACAAAAAAACAAAAACAAAAACAAAAAAGCAAAAACTTATAATCGTCGAACGGCTGTAACAAACAATTTTTTTCGTATAGATAACTAATCGAGTAATAATTCTGCACAGTAAGTAGTTAAAATATAGAAGTAACTCCTTGACAGTAAACATCGTCTTTTGTGGAAAGTTTATAAGTTTATTTATATTTTTTATATTTAAATCTATAAATTATATTTAAGTAACCGATGTTATGCGAGAAGGTAATGACGAAAGTTTATAAAGAGAAGATTGAAAAATTTGGTCGGACCCCTGCCGAAGATACAGTTGAAGAAATTAGTCGAATCGGATGATAACCTTTTGTAGCACATCTTCAATTCGATGACCCTTGAAATACCAAAGTGCAGCTGTTGAACTCGTGTCATTCCAAAGGGCCCCGTACCGAACTGCGCTTAATTTTTTTCTCATTGTATGTTTTCGACAGATAATAAAAACTCATTAAAACGCGATAGCGATTTGAGATTGAAGATGTTATTTTGTAAGCTTACAATAAAAAACAAATAAGGAATGTCAGTCAAAAACCGTGATATCGATATGCAAACGATGCACGTAATCTTACGCACAGTTCGCGTAAGTTCAATGTCGGTTATTAACGCTTTCTAAATATACTGCTTACGCGTGCGATATATTCGTCTTCTCTGTCTTTTGTTTTGAACTTTAATTTAACATATTAGATTTTTTATATACAGATGAAAATGTTTTTCAGTGTTGGAAATGTATCATCTGAATTGTTAATGTTTTTTGCGTCTATGTGAGAAAAAAAATTATGACAAGTTTTTACATATCTCAAAAATTGAAAAAATTATAAAATTCTTCTTTTGTAAATATACAAGTAGGCGTTTAGTGTACAGTTCACATCACATGTACTATAGATTTTCGGTCTACTAATGAACACACACTATCGATAAAAGAGAAACGAGAATACAGACTGTAACATGATAATTTTTATAATTTTTAATCCATATTGTCTCTTTCTATCTTCATTCACAGTAAAGGCGTTTACGATGACCATCAATGCAGCTCGGACACGGTAAACCATGCTATGCTGATCGTTGGTTATACACCGACCGAATGGATCTTGAAGAACTGGTGGGGTTCTAGTTGGGGTGAAAATGGCTATATGCGACTGGCGAAAAACAAAAATCGTTGCGGCATAGCAAACTACGCGGCGTATGTAAAAGTTTAACATTTAGTTTTGCTTCTTCTCGTCAAAAGATCTCAGAAAATTAAATGTGCCGTCTGTGTTTCTATATAAATAATATCTGCGTAATAAACAGATATTTACGTTGCTTTTTCGGAAAAAAACATAAATTACTTATTTCTACACAAAAAAGAATTCAGTATTATACACTCATTGTCTTCAGTGTATGACCGTAAAAGAGAAAACTCATAGAGAGAATCTAGAAAAAGATACATATAATCGCGTTGCAAGGTCACAGAATAAGAAGTTTAAGTATATACGTACGTTTGCAAATAGAGTGTTACTACGATAGTAGTGTGTAAGGTCAGAGATCGCATATATTCGAGCGATTAAACTTCGGGCAATTACCGAAGATCGCCGAACATTTATTACATAACAGCCACTGACCGCAGGACGAACGTTCGAATGTCAGTTACTAGACTTCTGTAACCACACAGAATCCCCGGGAAATTTAATCGAATCGCACTACCGCGGCACGATAGGAACGCAGAGACTTTGTTCGATCGAAAATTGTGTCCGAAGACGAAGTACACGGCTAACCGGAACATACTGCCACTCTCTATTTCCGCAATAGAGAGAAAGAGAGAGAGAGACCAGGATGCTCAAAAGGAAAGGACAACCTAATATGCTATATCTGTAGATAAATAGGTAAAGTAGATAGGGTGTGTGTGTGTGTGGATACGTTGATCACGTGACGCAATGTCATGCCAAACCATGTAACCGCATAGTCCGCGTAGTGATGTAAAGGCATTGACCGATTTACGTAAGCACGATGTAGACGTAAAAAAATAAAAACTACCGATACTTTCATGATTGATTGTATTTAAAGTAATAATCTCACTTTTTTTTCTAAAATACTAAATTTGTGTGATCACATGATGAAGAATGTAAAATCGGGTTGATACTAAACTGATTAATTAAAGAGAAATATTGATTTTAATGTTTCAAAATTTTCATTAGATACTGAATACTTTATTTTTCAAAATGTGACAGGCATTCTACGGAACATTTTCTGCATATTATTTTGCTGTTTGTTTGGTATATATAAAAAGCAAACATAAAAAAAACTTTAGCAACTGTCATCCGCGTCGTTTCTGCGATTAAACCTACCTCTACACAAATAATGACGCACCTTGACAAATAAAAGTTTTATCCGGAGCAGCACCATCGTCATTTGACGACGCAGCAGTTCGACGAAAAGAATTTTACTAGGAGCAATATGTCCGGAACAAATTGTCACGGCTTGAAGCTCTTCCTGATTTTCCGATATCACATGCGACTCCGTGGAAAGGGACCACTCATATTCCGTCTCTCTGTTCAGAGGTCGGCCGCGGCTCATTGTTCGCCAAATGGCAAACGCACGCAATCCGTCCTGCCGGCAGTGTATCCTCGATTGTTACACGGCAGCATCTCGATCTGTTTCCTATCTGTTAAGCGACGTCGCGACTCGTCTCATCTTACCATCCTATTGTTATCGACAGCTCGATGCAGCAAACTGGCTGTTCGCCTCTTACACGAAATATTAATTAAAAAATTTCTATCTCTCACACAAATAACATATTTTTTAAAAGATAATTAACCCTTCCTAGACTGACATGGGTCTTTCAGATTCATTCAAAAATTTCAAACCGTTGTTTCTAGATAAAATCACACATTCAATTTTAAAGTCGCGTGAGTCTCACAGACTCAGTCAGTCCAACTAGCAAGCTGTTTTGGAAATCTACGAAGAGTTAATTGGAAACTAATTTAATTGATATTTTAATTTCAATGTAACATGGCGCGTGATTCTCATCGTATAAAAGGATATTAAAATATTTTTAAAAAATTACACTTTTGTTTGTAAAATATTTTTGTACAAGTCCACAATGGTGAACTACGATTACGACAATATGACAATAAAAAAGACTTTATCCTACTGTTGTGTCATGAGAAAGTTTTCGATCAATTCATTCGGATGATGGCAAGTTACGTTTGAACAAGACATCTCTCACACGTCATTTCCGCGCAGCTCAATTACGTATTTTCGGCGTATTCACTTGCGTTTTTGTTTGATTTTGGCACGCAGCGCGACAGCATGATGAATGGCAAGCGAACAGAAAAGAAAATAAACAAGACCAAGATTCTTAGTGTGTCGTAAATTTTCATCGTCCGCTTTTATCCTTATCCTCGCACATATCAAGAGTCGGAAAATGCAACAGAATTTATTGTTTCGCGGAACGGAGTTCCTTAAGAGCGAGGTACACACACATTATTATTATATACATATCGCACCGAAATGATGCAGCGGGATGTGAATAACAAATTGCAATACCTACACCGTTATTATACATTATGATATTCGTAAACAACCAAATTGTATTAAATTCGGACCATATTGCCGTGTTCACATTATCTGTCAGAAAGAGCGTTTAAAGATCTCTAAGCTAGACCAAGTCTATGTTTAGACCAAGTGCGACATTGTTAATAACAACACACGTAATCACAGATGTGTTATCGAACACACGAATGGAATCAAACACATGTCGTTTTAGTTTTTTGTATGTTATGACAATGATACCAATTATTTCTAACTTATTGCCAACAAACGTTTCCCCCGATTTAATCGAACCTAACATGTGTTGTCAGAACACATTATCAATGTTTTTTCGCATCCGGTTTAAACCGGTCAGTTTAACGCATCGACGATGAATAGGATTATTAATCAATTAACTGAAATTATGACGAGTCATAGTAATCTCATTATTAGCTGATAAAATACAATACAAGCGTTTGACGACCTCATCTCATAAACAATCGTAGCGGCACTTGGCTCGATACGTCCCAATGTTGTGACGAATAAACTAAGGTCTAAAACCTAGTCACCTCTATTTTGATAGGAGATCGAAGCTTCTACAAGCATATAAGCACGATTCAGAGATCGATCGTTCGGAACAGCGAGTGACAAGATCCGAGAGACGGAGAGACACGGTGAGCAAGAGCGAGAGAAATGTTTCTTTCACTCGCATGCATACACGCGATAAGCGTTTTCCGGAGAATGAAAAGAGTGGATTTTCCTGTCGCGTCTAGACACGACAAGAAAGACGCGAGCGCATCTTCCTTATCCCGAGAATATGCTCCGCGTCTCTCAGTCTCGCGTCCGACGAAATCGAGTATCCAAGCACTTGTCGATAAATCGCATCTGTATCCGTCATCGCTCAGTGAGAGGTGAGGCTCCTGTTCAGCAAAAGCAAGATGAATATTTATCGAGAACTTCGACCGCGAAATGCACAGAAATGCGCTGCCACATATCGAAAGCGCCAATGTGCGCGATACACATTCTCTTTTCTTCTGTTCTTGTTCACAAATCGTAAAAAAAAGAATAAATAACACTTATTGTAAAAATAACGATAAAATGTGTTTTTATGTACTCTGTATCGTGACGTTTTTTTAAAACTTGATTCGCAACAGTTCACACAATATCTATAACACTTGACGATATCGGGATCAGAAAAAGGTTCGATAATTAAGTGAAGAGGAACGTAAAAAATTACGCGTCAAAAATAACACGTGCGTACATAAATATACTCTTCTATCTCTCGTTAAGGTGATGATGAACTTACAGTGTATCGTGTGTTAAATATCATTTCTGTTAATAGCTCTGCTGAGACGTTATAACCTGTCAGAAAATGAAAGATCACATAAAACAATTCTGCCAATAATAATCGTTACTTTTGTCAAAGTGTTTTTACATGAAAGAAACGTGATGAATAAAGTGATGTTTAAAAGAGAAGAGCATTTTGAGTTTAACAAATAAATTCTACTTCTCGGTGCGAATGCCGAAGATATCATCTATACGTTCCATAATATATAAAAATAATGTCGCATCGTTTCTTCCTTTTTTTCTATCAGATTGCGTAAAATTCTTTTCGGCGTTTAAAAATATGGTAATTATGCAGTTATACGGACTATTTTCCGATCTCAACAATTTTGACATATGTTATCAAGGTCACCTC
>NW_018020922.1:3148-16864 GCF_002006095.1 Pseudomyrmex gracilis | reverse complement strand
TGAAACTTTTTTTGTTCATAAGTTTTTTATAAACAATGAGCGACGGATAAAACCTTCATATTATTATTCAGGGAGGTGACCTTGATAACATATGTCAAAATTGTTGAGATCGGAAAATAGTCCGTATAACTGCATAATTACCAAAAATATAATAGACCCTTTGCCTGTTTATCGTCTCTATAAATTCAAAATTAAATTTATCTTCCAGATATTTATCTTGAAAAAAAAAAGAGACAATAATAATTCTAAGTTTTATCGAAATTAAAAGAGATAAAAAAAAAACCTGAACTCTAAAAGAAAAGTTTTATTATATCTTTATCAAAATTAGTTGAGATATCTTTACTGTAGATATTTGCGCGACCATTTGACATCTAAATGATTGTTCAGAAATTAGTACAAACGAAAGTAAAATATTACATCTCGCTGGTCTCACAAATCCTACTTTTTGCCTTTATTTACAAAAAAATAATGCAGAAATGTTTTTTACTTTGTGTTTTTTATTTTTTTTCGCACGTTTCTACGTAAATCGATTAACTGTTATCCATTCGCAGTGAGAGACGCAGTCCCCGTAGTTTTCTAATTATCTCATCGCTAATTATTGCTTTATCGATATTCATTATATGAAGGCGCGGAACTGTAATTAACAGCAATTTTAATTTATCAGCGTCCGCGTAACAATAAAGTTTCGCGTTCTCATCGACACTCGTTTTACATCGAATCCGTCAATTTTGATAACACCACGGATTCTCGTTATGCGAGTCGGAAATTAGATCCTCTTCGACAAGTTCGTTTCTATTTTTTCACTCGTCGTGATATAATTCGAGGTTGACAAAAGAATTCGTTGCGTTTATATAAATTTTTTTTTATTTGTCCACAATTTGCTAGTAGTTTGCTTATTGGGGTTAATTAAAGAGATGTGTGATGTTGCCAACACACTGAAAAAATTTCTCTGTGGACAAGTAGAATTTGCGTTCCTTATCAGATATTTTATTGTCAAATATAGTTAAAACTAATAAATTTTGCAATTTTACGAATAAGTAAACAAAATGTTTTTTCAATAAAAACAAAAACACAAAACATATTATTATATATTATCTGAATGATAATGTTATGCGTTTGCGTTAGTTCGAAAAATTACATATTTCGAACAACAATTGATGATAAACGCAAACAAGAGTTACGGTTCTATATGGTATAAATAAACGCGACTGCTGATTACATTCTCACCGTGTTTGGCACAAATTATAGAATATAATTCTGCATCCGCTGTACCGGTTATAAATTTGTAAATCATCAAGTTTGAATGGGAAGCTAAAATACCGAAGCGCAGAATAAAGATTGCTCTCATCGCAATTATTAATGACATCGACAAACAGCAGGAAACAATAAGACGTTTAATACGGTTTTTCTCTTTGCGATTGCTTTTTTTTCCACAAAGACTGTTATCGCGTGATTTATTAAATAGACACACGAGCCGCGCGAAATCCGCAAGTACAAACATATTTTATGTTGCAATGTTTTCTTGCAGAATAGCGTTCTCTCGAGAGAAAAAGAAAGACAGAAAGAGAGAGAGAGATCATGACTTGTTGCTCTTGATAAGCTCGATGCTCCAAAAAAGCGTTCATCAAATCTTCAACGATTTTATACACGTGTTTTAAACCCACGAGTTATCTTTCAGAGAGAAACGCGAGGTGAACACATTGATAAATCATATAAATCACAAGCTTCAATTCGAAAAAATGCCGATCTGAGTACGTCAATCTTTTTGCTGTAAACATTTGCCTTATGAGCTCAAATAAACGCAATTAAATGAATATTCTTTGATCTGCTATATTAATCAAATTCACGCAAAAAAAAAAATCAACAATAGTAATCGTAGAAATCGATTTTGATAAGCAAAGATATATTCTACAAACAATTATATTAATAAAAGTTAACTAAAAAAAGATAATTAATACGTGAATTAATTTAAATATGGATTAATGTGTAGAGTACATGTATGTATTTCGTATGTTGTGTCTAAACGACAGAATTTTAATAGTTTCATCATTACGCGTTTTATATTTAGATCTGTAATAATGCCAACACAGCCATGCGAGGAAATTACATTGATTTGACCAAGGAAGAATCTTTCACAGTTTTACCGAGATATCGATCAATGAACGGAGACACCTTCCATCAGAACAAGGAGCTCCAACAACCCGCTAAAGCAGATTGGAGGATCCAGGAACCAGCCAATAGACCAGCATGTTCGCGGCGCGTGCTTGCGCTGATATCAGCATTGCTCTCGTCCAATCCGTGTTAGCTCCGGCAACTGCGGAGCAAAGTTCACGCACTCTCTACGAAGTCAGCTACATTACACTGAACCATCGTAATTCACCTCCAGTCTTGGCAAATGCGTCGTTGAGAACGTCAGTTTATATTCAAGGAAAAGAATCGGAAGACGAAGAATCAGGTTTATATCTAAATGTCGGCTTTCTCTAATATCTTGTGTACAAAGTCACCGCTGACTTTGCAAACTCATACTTAAAGCGACGAAATTAAACAGTTCTTATATAAAAAGAAGAAGAAAAAAAGTGGAATTTTTATTGTGATTATTAAATTATAAATATTCACTTATAAATCGCAATCTTGCGAGATCTCGCAATCAACTCGACTCGATTACAGCGACTTGCTTGACCTGCAGTTTTACATATAAGATTGATATTGCGTAAACTGTGCGTGACGACGTTATTGCAATTCTTAGAAGAAAACGGCCATCGAATAATATAATCCTTGGAAATATAAATTCTATATCGATCTAGTCAGTGAGACTAAATTATAAATTTAATGCGGCTCAGTCAGCTGTTAGCGACAGTCGTTTCTGTTGTTTCACAAAACGAAGAAACATAAACGTCAAAACGGTTCGAACGCTCTTTTTATGATACATTCTGCTCTTTTTCGCGAGCTTCTAGACAACTCGTTTTTACATCAATATCACTAGTGGGTGAATCCATGCGTCAGAATTGTCAAAGTCGGGACACCAGTCCGAATACGCAGCATTTTTCTCGGATTAGGTGTGCAATTGTTATTTAAATTGTGGTGAAGAAATGTATCTACTCACGAAGTTTTATATCATTCTTCTTGTGGGTAGTAGCGGCGGCGCTATGTGGAAAACTAACCCTTTGATGAAATTAGTGTACACATTTCTGCCTCATTCGTCAAACGAATCGTCGACTAGCCAGGAAATAAACTGCGCCGATTGCGAGCAGAATAAAATCAACGTTAACGATCCCGATCTGCTTTTGACCGAACTGAGAGTGGAATACGTGAAGCATCAGATTCTGAAGAAACTGCGGCTGTCAAAACCGCCCGAGGTCTCGATGCCGTTGTCGACTTTACCGAAGCCCTTGATAAATGGCAATGTGCTTGAACTTCAACCCGGAACACCGCTTGAAGAAAAACCGGCGGAAAATTTTTACGGAAAGACTGACCAGATCGTTGTGTTTCCGAATCAAGGTACGATAGTATCGACAATATTAGATATTTGCAATTATTTCTATTTAAAACTAAAATACGTTGAGGCACTTGTTTATTTTTGACATAGTTATGCTAGAAAATAAGAAAGAAGCAAAGAAGAGAACTCAAACAGCAAGCATTGGTCAATCACAAGTAATGTAAAAAAACGTCTGGGACATTCTTTCTAAAACTTATACGTGATTGATCAATTTGCTTACTGTTTAAGTCTTACTAGTTAGATTTTGTGTTTTAGGTCTATAAGCAATATTTGATATGACGATGACGATCAACCTATTGTATGTGTGTGAGAGAAAGAGAGAGAGAGAGAGAGAGAGAGAAATTTGAAGTTACTATGATATTTTATTTATTATTTTTTATCTTATTGTAATGAGATTGTTTAATTGCAAAATATGTGATACTCTTGACGGAACTAAAAACTACCTCGATTTTATACTTTCATAATTATAAAAACATTTTATAAAATAATAAATATAAATTCTGAAATATTGTAAAATATTAAATTTCTAAATGTGTAAATTAAAATTTGAAAAATATCTTTTCTTTGCAAAAATATTCAGCAACACTATATGTGTAGAAACTGTTAATGAACAGTTATTCAAACTGGCGCGTGATATACAAATGGAGAAAAGACGAAGAACAACAAAACACGTGAGAAAAACACGCGTTATTCATCAATATTGTGCATTTCTTTCTCATGGTGCAATTCTAGCCTTCGAACGTTCGAAAAAGCAAAAAAATCTCTGAATATCGAGTGTATATACTTTCTTTTTTTTTTTTTTTTGGAAGAAGCGCAGGCGAAATAAATCTGCAAATGAACTATTGTGTTAGAAATGTATCTAAGTACTCTTGATCTACCTGATTGTACAAATAAAAAATTTATAATAAATTACGAGACAGAGAGAAACATGTTTCTTCTTTCTTTGCGTTTGTCTGATATATAATTTTCCTTAAATAAACAATTCAAAATTTGTTACATAAATATCACAGCATCTGTTTTTTACGATATCTACACTGCTGGTAAGTATCGCCATAATATCAAATTTTGATGATTTGTGAAAATGTTTAGTTTTATTTATTGCGTTTTCTAAAATTAGAATTTTAGTATTTTCTGCGCAATTCGTAATTGTTTAGTATTTAATTGTATATTATAATATATACGTGCGATACATTTACGCTCAAAAAGCTGACTGTCTCGCATCAAAAGCTTCTTCCTCAGTGAAAAACCTGTTTCTTTACGGTCGGCTGATCGTTTTTCTCGACAACCTTTTCTTGACCAACCAGACGAGAAAAACTAGCGAGGATTTGAATATTGCGTAATAGCACGGCTACCTTGAAATAAATGAGAACTGGTAACAATGACAACGTTTCTCTCTTTGGTGCTTCTAGATAGAGACTACCATCACACGCGACAACTGACTAGAACCATGAATTTCAAATTTTCCGCCACAATGCAAATACAGAAGCTCCGTGAACATATGATTCTTAACAACGTGCGGAAGAAATTTATCTCGAATTAACACAGCAAAATCACTGGGGTCTGATATTTTAATCGTCCGCATAAATCGTTTTCGACATGCTTGATAGATTTTTTTTAAATCTTCAGAAAATCTTTCTCTTAAAGATGTTGTTGTCTAGATCCTGTTATTACGAAGAGTTGTATCAAACGCGCAAAAAAATGAAAGAACAAATATCATAAAAATTTAGTGGATAATTAGTCACATGTATTTTTGAAAAATTCATCTTTTCAATCTCTATTACATGGCGTTTGAAAAAAACAACAGATAAGAAAGTATATACATTACGACAAAGTTTTTACAGTTCAAAAAAACGTTTGCATTTTGTATACTTGAACTATAAAAAATTTGTTACAACATTTATTGCCACGGTTTTGCCAGTTTTGGATAATTTTTTCTGTGCGTTTGTTTTCAAAAGAATCGCTCACATCTCGTCAGCCAGAATCGAGACGTGGAGCTTCAAACTTCGACCTGCGAGCCGGATTCTTGTTCACGAAATGTTTTCTTTGAAAAACGGACGCACGGAAGAAATTATCTCGTGTTGCAAATTGGCAACACTGTGGTAATGAATGCTGTATAATAAATTTTGTATAGTTCAAGTCGATCGGTTTTACACGTACACAGAGTTCACTTTTCGATCGATCAACTCTATTGAAAGGAACCGGCCTGGAAAAAGTGTCGAGCGGATTCGAACTCGAAACCTTCTATACTCGCAGCCCCTGCACTCAGACTGCAAAACAACTGTGCCGGTTCAGATCTATTGTTTCTTTTGGCATTGTACCATGTCATGCACAGCTTTATTAGTAACAACCGATACATATTTTACGAGCATTTTCGCTGACGGAGCATAGGAAAAAATACAATAAGATACAATCGCTCATTGATTGCACGAATGTGTTAAATGTTATTGTCAATTAATATTCCTCGATATCATAATACGATTTTATTAATTTATAAAATATTAATGTTGAAAGTGACCTCCGGTTCCGGTTGAAAATTCAATAAAGTAAGAAATGGGCAATTGGAACCAATTACAGGATGTGATGTAATAACGTTGATACAAGTATCAGTTTTCCAAACGTTTTGACTTACATTTGAGTCATCTTCAGTGGATACTTAATAAAACAGTCCATTTTAGCACAGAAATTGACGACGAGATTCATTTGAATCAAACGTAACTTGTGACATTGTTTATTAATTTAATACAAGCTAAGTTATTTACAAGTTTTCAAGTAGTGTCTTTTTATCTTAAATTTATAATTACAATATTGTATAGTTGATCGGCTCAATGGCCTAAATGCAAGGGATTAGTGCGCGAACATGTGAAAGTCCCGAGTTTGAATCCGTTCATCACCCTTAGAATTTTTTCCGAGCCGGTCTCTTTAAATTGAGTTGATCGATTTGAATGGCGGAACTGAATCGGGTCTCCAAAAATTAATTCGAGTGCAATTTCGGGTTTAATCCGCCTCTCTCTCTCTCTCTCTCTCTCTCTCTCGATTTGCTGGTATAAATTCGCAAAATAAAACTTTCAAGAGAATAGCGATGATGACCGACGAAATATAGTATCAGACAAGACAAAATGATGCGTAAGATGTCAAATATATATATAAAAAGCATTATTTTGTCTTTTCTGATACATTATTTCATTATTATTCATTATTGTTATTTTTTTCGAAGTTTCGCGACACCACGTCTGTTGACAGAAGAATATGCGATATAAAGATATATAAGTGTCAAAAATTCTATGCTTTTTATATGTTTCAATATTTATATAGTTTTGTTGGCGTTTTGATATTTTTGACGCCTGATTCCGATAGAAATTCTCGTTTCGACTGTTCTCAGAAAAGTGTTGAAAACATTTCTATGCATTCGTTATAATTTTTTTATTTTTCACTATAGGAAATATAAAAAAAAACATTCACATTTCAATTGCTTCGGAGATATTGAAACAAATTTTGGTCGTAGTTTCCGACGAAGTCGATTGATTTTTTGATTGTATAATACGAAAAATAACAAAAAAATAGATTTATCCGGAAATAATTGGAAATAGTAATCATAATAACTCTCTTGACTAATAAGTTTATCATCGAAGGAAAATGTAACTAGAAAACAATTTGAGTTTTTTTACTTTGTGTGTGTGTGTGTGTATAACGTCATAAATAATAATATTTTTCATTGAAAATTGTACCAAGCGATCAGACGGCTCAATTCACCTTGTATTCAATTTTGGCACTAATCGATCTCACGCACGCGTATGATGTGCACACATATGAAAGTCATGCGCACATTCTAATATTGGCGCGAAACATTTGGCCTCGTTAGTCTGTAGCGATTTTAACGCGAGAAACGTAGATTACAACGGCATAGTCGAGGCCAATGAACTGAAACTGTTCATCGCGCTATCAAATCTGCGCCACGACATTGTAAAAAGTAACGTACGCTTGAAAAAATCTTGAAGACGGAATTCGTTCTACGAATAACATTCCCGACTCAAAAATTAAATGCGTAAATAACAAATAACTTACAAATAAAATTAGATAAGCAAGAAAATGCTTATAAATGAATATGCCGATCAACAGATCTCTCTGTACACACAGAAAAATGCATACTGTAAGTATATAATAAGTTTATATATCTGCAAATATATAATATATTATAAGATTTTCGTAAGTATTTAATTTACTCAAAATACAAATTTACTAAGATTTAGAGTGTATTTTGAGTAAATTAAATACTTACAAAAATCTTATAATATATTTGCGGATATATATATAATATATATATATATATATTTGCGGATATATAATATTTATTATATACTTGATACAGTATGCATTTTTCTGTGTGTAGTGCGAAAAAAAATAATTACAATTTTTTAATATTTTTTAATTTCGATAATGCATATCTTTTTGAATGTCAACACACTTTGTGACAACTGTGTGATAAAACGGTTTTAATAGTCAATTACTATTAAAGATTTTGCCATAGGTATTATGTAGTCTCGTGTTTATTAACGATATTTTATCACACAAATGTATGCATTGTATTTTGTGAGTTAGACAAATAATTGTCAGTTTTTACTGACTGAAGTGTTTGTGTTTCAATTATAACACTCTTGGAGAGAAAACATCATCAACGTTCTCGCGTAATTACAGGTGCGGCCGATTCGACGATGTGCCGGCAGAACTCGAATCATATAACGGGGTTCAGTCCGGCAGCTTGTTTCACGTTTTACCTGCCAAAAGAAATGTTGTATGTCGACGTGACCTTGGCAGAGCTCTGGTTTTACAAGGAACAAGTCGAGAATGACGACGAGCTCAATCAGACCTTTGTGCTATCTGAGCTCGATCATTGGGACCAGGGTGGTAGTTTCGAAAAGAACATAATTATGGCAATCTTCGAGACCGATGTCAAAGGTGAGTAAATCGGAGATGAGAGAAAATTTCTATCCGTTTGTCTCGTCACATCACAAAGAAGATGCAAAATTTTGTTCTCCTTTAACACGTGTCCCATAAAATGTTTATAATAAATTTTTTCATATTGCGATGTGTCATTAATGTTGTGTGTATAACGTTTTTTGACATCTATCAAACGACCCGCAATCACGACTGATGAACGTAAACTAATTTTTTGAATTTATCAAACATTTTTGGTTTAAGATTAAGCAAAAGATCCAAAATTGTTTAGTTACCGTTAAGACTTTAATTTTTTTTTACAGAAGGTTGGATAAAGACAGATATAAAATTTATGGTGAAAAAGTGGGTGGACCGACATAAACTAAACCACGTTGTCCAGATAGGTTGCAACACGTGCTCAATCGATCATGATACCGCGCCGGTGTCATTTGTACAGAGCAAGAAACCGTTTTTGGTCATCTATACGGCACCGTTGCCCCAGAGAAACAGGCCTAAGAGGTTTTCGAATTGTCATCCCGAGATGAAGGAGTGTTGCCGGGACGAACTCTACATTGACTTCAGAGACATCGGCTGGAACGATTGGATTCTATTTCCAACTGGATATCACGCCTATTTCTGTCGAGGATCTTGCATCACGGCGGCTTCTTTAACTGTTAGCGGTTCGCAATACAACAACATTATTCTGGTGAGTGCGCGATTTCGTAGTTTTATATCATATTGTGTTTGGATTCGAACACTTTTACGAATAAGCACATAAATCTCATCATGAAAACAAAGATTATGATGCGTAATTTTTACTGCTTTTTATTTTTATCTTTGTATTTTTATAAAGCTTATGTAATTGTCAAGTTTTATTTTATCGGTGTTGTTATGTTGATTTAATTATTGTAAATGTCGCTCGAAATAGAATATGGAAAAAGTTTTTATTTACGTCCAAACAGAATAGCAATATTATTTTGCTCATGTCAGATAATACGAAGAACGAAGGTGCGTAATAACCGATTATCGCGCTAGTATAAGAAATGTGTCGCCAGTCTGATTTATATCTGTTCTTTTGTTTTTTTTTTGTGAAGGAATGATACGAGAACGCGACGCTCGCTAGTTTTGAAAATCGCGTATTTCCGTGATTTTATTCTCGATCGCGATCATTTCAATGATCGTATTGCACTACGTAAATCGAATTGTTAACAACAAACATTGCTTCTATGACAAAAGTTTCTTGTCGAAAAATGGTTAAAGCGAGATAAATATTTGAAAATATCTTTTGTTGATATCATTGAGTACAAATGTTCTATGCGTATATATATGTGTGTGTGTGTATGTGTATCATAGATAAAGAGTTTTATAAACTGAATGTATATTTGCAGTTTGACATCTATATTATCTAAGTTATTTTTTCTATATGTAATTGTTGTATGTGTTTGAGCGTTATTATTAGTATTATTTAAAAGTAATTTATATGGACATTTTGCTCATGTAAATTTTTATTTTGCACATTGACACGTTTTTAGACGCTTTGCTTTATAAGTATCATCACATCGCATCTATACCAGACAAAATAATTCTTTTTTATCTCTTACGGCTAATTTAAAGCTTTACTTAAAGTAAAAAAATATAATCGTGCTGCATAACCGCGTCTTTTATTACCAGCATTAATTGTTAATAAAAGTCGGAGGAGGCACTCTTATTATATGCCACGGCACATAATGTAGGTAATATAGTTTGCAATTCGTAACGATAATGGGGCGTTAAGACTCCATTATTACGCAACGTAAAACCCCATTAACTTAGGTCTATGCTTTCTACCATACATGAGGCGTGACGCAACAAGAAATATCGTTTGCATATGTGAAATGGAGATGACTTTCTTACATTCAGAAACAGGAACGTCTGAAAAGAAAGACTACCACATATATGTATATACCAATTCCGAAATTTCTCACAAATTCTTTATATATAGTAATTCCTTCTATAAATATATGTTGTTTATATTTTTATTATTATAATATTGTAAATCTCTTAATTTTCTTAAATTAATAACAAGTTTTATTTTATTGAAGTTTTCTTACTAAAATATCAAATTTTTATTAAAAATGAGTAGATAATAATTCTAAAATAAATCAATTATTATATGTTTTTGAAACGTTTTGATCAATTTTATTAGGATTATTTTTAGCTTTATAATTTCCTAATCTGCAACATCTAGAAGACAGAATAAATAACAAAAAATAATGAGAAATTAATGAAAAATTAATAACAAATATTATTATTCAAGATTTTTATAGAAAATTTATATGTCCAACGAAGATTGTTCCATTATGTTTTTTTCCCTCTATTTATATTTATTAAATTAAGACTGAATACAATTGTTTGAGAAGGTATAATGAAACACAAATTTGTTTTACTCGCGCTTATTACGATTCTTGTGAAGTAATGAGACATGAAACTGTCGGTTCTTCTTGCAGAAGTTATTGACAAAGGACGGAGCTCTCAAGAACAAGATAACGCCGTGCTGCTCGCCGACGCAGCTTGCTCCGTTGCAAATGCTTTACATCGACAACAACAACACGATCACGCGGAAAACGCTACCAAATATGGTGGTTGAGGCTTGTGGTTGCATGTGACGCGGCTGATGCCGCAAGACAGAAAGGGTAGCTGTACTGTCATCATCGAGCGGACACGTTTTCGCGACCAACTACACTACCCTTCCCCCTCGTCCGAGCTTCGCTTGTCGTGAATATTAGTTTATCGAGATTTGCGAGAAATCTCGTTCTGTTCGCTTGAACAAATCAATCGTGCAAAGTAAATGATAATTGCAAAGTTATACGAGGTAACTCTAGTAAAAATAAGAGATACAATGTTATTTACGGTATGGCCCCACCTCGCAATGTAATAACGTGCCAATAAAAAGATGTAATAACGTGAAATATCACATCTTTCGAGAAAAAACACTTCTTTGTTAAACAATTCGAATCGCACGAGTTACTACGTAACTCGTGACATCATGAAAATCAAGTTTTAAATTAATTAGACTTTTGTTACTTTGTAATTAGACTTTATTTAAGACTTAAACTAATTAGATAAGCTAAATTACATAGAAAGATCTCGTTACATATTTTAATGTGCGTAAAAACATTTCCAGTGTGCTTGTCAATAGCATACAAAGCCGAGAGATATTTTGGACAATTCTGATAACACAAACATATTATCGTATCCTGTTACGTCTGACTATGTAAGACTGTTTCTACTGTTTTTTCTACTGCGTATTTCTGTCGAGAGTGCTCTGTCAAAGAAACAACTACACAATCTCTAATTGATTACTCATCAATAATGCGAGATATGAACAAGTATATAAAAATTTTCTCAACTCAACTTTGCATATATCAAAAGTAATTTTTCTTACTATTGCAAAGTTATAAAGATTTTGTGAAAAGAGAGAGAAAAATGTCAATTTGGAATCGATGACAATAAAACGATTTAGCCATACAGTATTTTCATACCGGAAACTGTACAATTCAACATCGTTATAATTGACCTTACCTTACTTAGTTTAAATAATATGTGAAACATACTATTTATAGAATGTATATTTATTGCTATCAAGAACATTTATACTGGCATAACAAATGTTGTTTATGTTACTATATGGATAGCAATATGATACTAACTTGCTGAGATACTAAGTTTATTTGTTGAAAATATTTTGTTAAATGTGTGTGCAAACTATTTTACTGTAATAACAAATTGATTTTTATATTGTGCTTCGCTGAATTAACAACGTACACTGTTATATTATTTATATAAACAAAATAAAGTTGCTATATTAACAAAACACTATTGTTTTATCAAGAAAACATTTTACTAATCTGAACGAAGCAAGTTTGTTGTTATATCAGCAAAGCACTTTTGTATTAATAATACTTTTTGTACGAAAGAAATAATTTTGTTTTTCTCATTTTTTTCTATATTAATAAGATTTGCTAAGAGAGATAAACAAATCGAAATCGAATTTTAAAAAAAGTAAAATCTTGATATAATATCTGCTGTTTATACGTGTAATGTGTGTATTTTGATATTATTTTTTTATTAAATATCATTGAAATTGAATGTTTTTTTTTATTAAATGTTTCTTTGATGGCGTCCATTGATTACAAGTACAATTTTACAGTTGTTTTAGTCGAAAACTATTTAATTATTAATTTTTAAAACTACTTAAGTTATTAATTTTTGGATTAACACTCAACTATCAAACGTCACATTTATTATGGCTGCGTTCGAAGAGCACGCTATCAGCGCTATTGCGTCATTCTATCTTTGTTTTACATCTAATGAGCAATAAAGATAGGATAATGCAACAGCGCTGATAGCGCGCTCCCCGAACGCAGCCTATGGGTGCGTTCACTTTGGGCGCTTACGCGCTTTGAGCGTCAGTCTATCTTTGGGTGTGTTTAGCCGAACCTAGCGCTACGTAGCGCTACGTAGCGGCTTCATGTAGCAGTTGCAATTGCTGCGTTACTTCTGCTGGACAGTATGGCTACGCGTAGCATGTTCTAAGTAGTGGCCGCCATTTACAATAATACCGTCTCAATTATAATACTTTGATACTTTTTTTGCCATTTTTATAAATAATTAAAAAACACAATTTAGCAACCGAAGAATACAACGGCGATTTGTATACAAACATATTTGCGCTTACAAAAAGCGCTGCGCGTAGCAATACTGTCCAGCAGAAGTAACGCAGCAATTGCAACTGCTACATGAAGCCGCTACGTAGCGCTACGTAGCGCTAGCTTCGGCTAAACACACCCTTTGTTTTATATTTAAACAACAATAAAGATACATTGACGCTTAAAGCGCGTAAGCGTCCAAAGTGAACGCACCCTATATCAAATGTAAAATCAATCTGATTGGTTGCTACTGCGCATCCACATCTTGGCTGTGAATACAACATCTTGAGCTGTTCCAAAATTTACTGCTAGTGCTAAAACTATATAATATGCGTGACGTAAACTATAGATTTTAGTACTAATTTTAAGGTATCTTTTCATACAGCAGCAAAACGCTACGGCAGCAAAACGTCACGTGACTCGAATTTTCTAGGACTGCTTCCGGTAGGTATCATGGACATAGAAATATAGGGACGGAGCATAGACCCAGAATATAGGCGAGGGGAGTGAAGCCGAAATGCGGGGGGCAGTTGTGCCTAATTTTTATTGGCTACGATTGTGCGCATGCTCAATACTGCTTAACCTTTCAGATGGTTGACA
>NW_018020922.1:0-1803 GCF_002006095.1 Pseudomyrmex gracilis | reverse complement strand
AATTTACTAATACGTATATTATAATACATATATTATAAAACAATACAAAATATATATTATAAAACAACAACATATATATTATAAAATAATACTATTTTCCACAAGTTGCGAGTATTATTTTTTGGAAAACTAAATGTGAATACAAATAAAATGTCAAACACTTTTTCTAAAACTAGACTACTATTATTTTAAAATAACACACAAATTTATTACCTGTGAAATGTAATTTTCTTATTTCTGTTTGTATTGGTAGTTTGTTTCCAATTTTGATTGTCTGACCTATTACGACAATTTGGGACACAGCACCATAATTATTTATTTATATCGTGAATGTATTATGTATTGAATATATGTTAATTTGCATATCCTTTTTCCCGCTCTCGTTGCTTTCGTACAATTCAAGTATATTATTGCGCTTGCGCACAACAACAACCAATCATATTTAGGCACATGTTACCTCGTCGCACCTCCCCGCAGTGGCTTCCACCATGTAACTCTATGCTCCGTCCCTATATTCTTATGTCCATGAGGGAGCGTTGTCGAAAAAAGATGAAGCCCTTAGACCATATATACTTATAGACACGGCCTGTAGATATGAATCCACGAGTCGAGGTGAAGTAAAGATAATATCATCTACGTGACGTCACATGTGAGCATTTCAGCAATTGTTCGGCTAAACGCGGCCTCGTAGATGATATTATCTTATCTTCAAGGCAGTTATCTGAAGCCGTCTATAAACCATAGACTTATATAATAGACGGAACATTCGTGTAAGAGGAGCTGAAGTCTTCGTTAAAAGAGACAAAAATAGTCGTGGAATAGTTCTCTTCTTTTCTAGCAGTGAGTTGATTGGTGGCCGCGGCAAGCCGAGAGCAACGAAGATAGAGTTCGAGAGTCAGTTGAGAGAAAGTGATAGTGAAAGATGATAGCATAGACTTGTGAGATGATTGGTTCCCCACCATCTTATTGTAAGAGAGAGAGACAACTACTCCAGCACTATCTCTGTCCTTTAATGTTGTTCTCAACTTCGTCATATAAATGTTCCGTCTATTATATAAGTCTATGCTATAAACGCGCCTTTACTTTGCCCACATGTGACGTCATGTAGATGATGAGTGTGTTCAGACAACTCAACGGTTGAGAAATCATCACTTATGATAGGATTATTCTTCAAAATCTGCTGCGGTTCCAAAAGTATGATTCAATCAGAAGTGATTATCTCTCAACCGTTGTGCAACTGTTGAGTTGTCTGAACCATATATGTAATACTCCTATATTGCTAGTCGCGTATCTTCGCAATGAGAGGCACGAGGCCCGAGAAAGGGAGACGCACGAAGTCCAAATATGGGCATAGATGGTCGAGCGTCATTATGCGCAGGCGCATTTACCAAGTGAGTGCGAGCGAGACAAAGCATTGGAAAGAACGCGAGAAAGAGAAATGCCCAAACGTGCTTGAATGTTCACCGCATGCGCACAAAGCAGCTGGAGAGAGAGGCTACTATATTGTCTGCACCGTAACGGTGAGCTTCAGGTCGGCACCGTACTAGCAATATAGGAGTATTACATATATGGTCTGAACGCACCCGATATTATCTTTGCTTCAAGATAGTTGTCTGAAGCCGCGTCTATAAGTATATATGGTCTAAGATGAAGCCTATGCAGCCCTTTGACTATATAAACCTGGACTGCTAGTTCCCGCCCCTTTCCGTATCTTCGCAATGTTAAAGCGATGAAGTAAACATTGGTTAGGTTTTAGCTCCGCCTTTTGACCAAAAAGCGGTAACTTTAAATGTCTGATATAGG
>NW_018020921.1:138684-140177 GCF_002006095.1 Pseudomyrmex gracilis | reverse complement strand
TTCCATATTTACAACTCTTCAATACATATCAAAGAGTTTTCCATTACCGGAAAACGCAAAGATCAAGGTACATATTTTTTCAGTGCACTACGAAAGAACAAATGTAAAAAATTCTAATCAGCAAATAAATGAAAGAAACTTTCAGTGAACTAGTTTTATAATATACAGTTTATAAGTTACGTTTTCTTCTGCAGTCGTCTTTGATCAACTGACAACAGAAAAAATACTATAAAATAATTTACAAAAGTACTTAGTAAAGTAACTTTACAAAACAATAATTAATATGCGATGATTCTTAAATAAATATTTTTTTAATTTACTAAGGATTTACAAATTAATTCGAAATATATTAATACACGTTACACTTTTTTTATAGACTAAAGTCCTAGAAATATTATATAGTTTTTTTGTAACTACATCACATAAAAATGTTTTTGAAAATACTGTCAGTAATCAAGTATATCACGAAGTTTTAAATTGGACATGCATTCTTGGTGGCTTACAGTGCAAAGATCATGGTAATGCTATATTACAGTGGCATTTAGAAAATCCTGTACATCATAGGTATGTTTTTCTCTCAAAGTGACGTCACTATAACGGTACTGTGCTTTTTATACATTGCACATAGTATTATAGAACTTTAAATTGAGTATTGATATTATAATATTGTATTGATAATAGACATTCGCGAATGAATTATTCTTTAAAGAAAATTCCATAAATGTATAGTAAATACATATTAGAAAATACATAGATTTGGTAATTATAAGTATAAATGTATATAAAACTTTAAATAAATATGACGTCAAAACACACCTTGCTTCTACGGTTATAATAAACATAATTTAAAATGTGACATGAGTGGTAATACATCATTACGATACCAGAAAAAAAAACTAAACACATTTGAGTGATACGTGTGTAAGTAGAATTATATATGTTTGTTAATATTTCCAGACTTTTGCCAAGTTGGCACAAATGGATATACTGCCAAGGTTTAATTTTAGAAAATGCTACTTATACGTCTGATTTGTGGCAAAACATAGAGAAAATATATGTAACCCAGCGTAATTTAGGAGAAATCTTTGAATTGTCACATTGTGTTGGGCATAATATTTTGCAATCTTTACGTTTTGTTAATCTACAAAACAAAAGGACGTCTATTTATATTTTACTCGATAGTATAGCAAAATATTCGAAAGATGTTACATTGTTGAAAACTATAATACACGAAATAAGAATTGTTGCAAGGTAAAGAATGTTTTGTATATAAAAGTGTTTATATTTATATTGTACAAATAAATAATATAAAATATATTCTATATAGTCTGTATATTTAGTTTAAAATATTCATTTGATATACAATGTTTTATTATATCATGTGTAAGCCCAAGCAATCAGCTGACGTTGTAATGACGTAAATATACGTGATTTTTGTCACTAATTGGTGATTATGACCTAAATCTGACGTTATTTTGAACGTCATAACAATG
>NW_018020921.1:135724-137679 GCF_002006095.1 Pseudomyrmex gracilis | reverse complement strand
GACGAGACAAACTCACGTCGTCATTACGTTAATATCACGTCATAAACTAACGTCGAACTGGTCAAAAACTGACTTTATATTAACGTCATTATAACGTCAGCTGGTTGCCTGGGGTTTTTTTGTAAAAAATATAAATGAAACTTATAATTATGTAATTTAATTATATATTTAGTAATTATATGTTAAATATAATATATTTATTGTACGTAAAAGATTATTACATATTGTTGTTAATGTTTTCATGAACAGTATTTTGTTAATTATGAAATGCAACTTTATGTGAACTATAAAAATAATTAGCAAAAAAAACATTTTTATTTCGATGATTAAATACATTGTAGATTATACTAGTCATAAAAAAATATATATATAATTATATGTATTTTTTTTTATTTTTTTTTATTATATGTATTAATTTTTTTAAATGGGCCATCTTTTCCGAAGTGTGAGGAAAAGATAACATAGTATTTATAAAGAAATAATGAAAATAAAAATACACAACACACACACACACACAAATTATTGGTTACATTATAATTTATGTGTCTTTATTATGTATGTAATATTGATTACGGCAGTTTAACTGTAATTTATTCGACGTTACAGCAGTTTTTAGTGGACATACGTAAAACTTTGCAGGCAATCGAAAGTAAAAATATAATTTTCAATTATATAATTTTCACAATATTGTTATTTTAAATAATGCACGCACATAAACTACTGTAAATACTGATTATCTTTAAGAATGGTGCACAAAAATGCACTATTAAACAATTATTGGTGAAATTACAGTTTATGGCTATCTTTTCCGTATGGCCATAATACCCCCATTTACCCTATATCAGACTGTCGCACAAAGAAATAATTTCAGTTCATTATAGTTGAGTATAGAGATGCAGCCGCGCCAAGTTTTTTTGGATTACATATTTTTTATATTTGTGGAAAAAGTTTTTTCTTTTGTTACACCTTTATGTTCTAGTAATACCTATAATCTTACCGAAGAGTACATAGTTATGTACTTAAGATTAGTTAATACTCACGGAAAAAAAATGTTAAGACGGAGTCTTACTATTGACACAAATATGTTATTGTAAATAGTATTTCTTTTCTATATTGTTTTCTATTGTATATTGTTTTTTAATATAATAACGTACAGAAGTTTACTTGTTGCTACGTTTTGATATCATTTTTTTTGTAAAACAGGTGTTTAGAGACAGAATGATTTGTAGTATATATTATTTTGTAAACCAAGTTTTATAGAAAAAAAATTTTTTGTATAAAATAAAAACTGACTTAAATTGTTTTTGTATAAATAAAAACTACTAATGAACGACAGTTTGAGTTAAAATGTTTAATTTAAATACAATACGTGTTGTGCATATATTTTGGTTCCTTTTCTTACTTTTTTTGAAAAGGTAAGTTTTTTGAGATATTACATTTTGTAATATATACGTTGTAGGTTAGAAAATATAAAATAGAAAAAAATATTCACATCATTAACTAAGTTTCAAAACAGTTTAAAACAATTATATTCTCCGAGAAAAAATGACATCTTTATTCCTTTATGCGCCGTGTCGCGAAAGAACATGTCACGAGAAACTTTGTCGGAGCGATCAGTACTGTCGGAGGTGTTGTCGAAGGAGTCTGATTTTTTTTTGCAAAATTTGTTTGCATCCGTTTTGTGAATTAATGTTTTATTTTATAAATTTAAAGTATATAGTTTGTATTTACTGCCAAGTTTCAAAAGAATTTATTTAAAAAAGTTATATCGGAGATGTTGCCGGCGCGAAACCAATATGTTATACGTATAAAATATAATTTTGGATCATAAAAAGAAAGTAAGACTCAAAATTATTATGTTTGAATATATGTATAATCTATATTTCTTTATTTAATTATGAATAGCTTATTGTGACATGAGAAACTTTTGTTTACGCAATAAATGCAAAAAAATA
>NW_018020921.1:131015-134759 GCF_002006095.1 Pseudomyrmex gracilis | reverse complement strand
CAGTCGTTCCTAAAAAAATGGCTGATTAAATTCTCCCCTTTACTGAAAAATATCGGATTTTCGCGTATAATAGGCACGGTGTGCTCGCGCAGGTCGAGCGCCACTTCGTTGCGCGTGAACTTGGCGCGAGGCACTACCGTGCCTCTTGATACTCGAAATAAATGAAGAAATGTTAATAGAATGGTGCTTAAATAAAATTGACTAAAATTAATTAACCCTTGGACCTCACGTTAACCGTTCTCATTTCTGTCATCCTCCGATAGATCGCCAGGTTCCGTCCCGAGTAATTTAGATTCGCATCTAAGACTCGAAAAGGAACCGACGAGCGAGAAGGCGTTAAACAAGCAAGAGCGAGAAACACTCGTTGGCTTGTTTACGACACCGAAAACTCGCTGGACCCGCGCACTTGACGCTCGTATCTCTCTGGGTCACTGTGCCGGGAGTAGACACGCAAGTGTCGTGTGTCAGTTACGTCACTCCTCAAGGGCCCGACCGTTACCGTAGGCCCAGGATGTAACAATATCATATCCTCATATTTTAATAATGCAAATAAAAATTAAATCCTCATATTTTAATAATGCAAATAATAAGTATACAAGCACTATTAAAAGTTTAATGTTATACTTTATTTTAGTTGAGAAATTTTAACGCTAATTACATAAATATTGTAATACTGTCTTGATATCTTTTATGTTTTATTCTCAATATTTCATAATAATGTTTTAATATAAATGTTGTCTTTTTTTACAGCTGTGTACATAATTAAATGTTTTATTTTTTTGCATTTATTGCGTAAACAAAAGTTTCTCATGTCACAATAAGCTATTCATAATTAAATAAAGAAATATAGATTATACATATATTCAAACATAATAATTTTGAGTCTTACTTTCTTTTTATAATCCAAAATTATATTTTATACGTATAGCATATAAAACTCGACGGTTTATTAACGAAACTCCATTGTCAGATTTTAATGTACAGAATTTTTGACGTATTGTTTTTTTTTCGATGCTCGTGATTATGATAATAACACACGAGCATCGAAAAAAAAACGAGTCGGTATTATCGACCGCGGCAGTATATGGATCGGATCTCGGGCCGCTCGCGAAGAACGGCGCGCGGTAGTAGGGGCAGCTGGAGGAGAAATACTTCTCCTTACGCGGCACGATATGGTGCACTCTTCTGTACACTACTAACACATATACACGTTTAGTATATGTAACAAGATAGATTACATACCTAAACGTGTATATGTGTTAGTAGTGTACATTCCATAGACTTATATAATAGACGGAACATTCGTGTAAAAGGAGCTGAAGCTTCGTTAAAAGAAACAGAAATAGTCGTGGAGTAATTCTCTTCTTTTCTAGCAGTGAGTTGGTGGCCGCGACAGACCGAGAGCAACGAAGATAGAGTTCGAGAGTCAGTTGAGAGAAAGTGATAGTGAAAGGTGATAGCATAGACTTGTGAGATGATTGGTCCCCCACCATTTTATTGTAAGAGAGAGAGAGAACTACTCCAGCACTATCTCTGTCCTTTAATGTTGTTCTCAACTTTGTCATATAAATGTTCCGTCTATTATATAATAATTATTTTATGGTACATGCACAGTTTTGCAAATGGCGTCTAACCGAAAAAACATATTCCTTTGAGCGGATTCCCTCCCAATGAACCGTAAAAATCGGAACCACTTTTTTTATTCGCGCGCTATCAAGTTCGATCTCCTTATTCTTACTTCGTGATCACAACTCTTAGACCATATATACTTATAGACACAACTTCAGACAACTATCTTGAAGCAAAGATAATATTATCTACATGACGTCACATGTGGGCAAAGCAAAGGCGCGTTTATAGACGGCTTCAGATAACTGCCTTGAAGATAAGATAATATCATCTACGAGGCCGTATTTAGCCATTGCTGAAATGCTCACATGTGACGTCACGTAGATGATATTATCTTTGCTTCACCTCGACTCGTGGATTCATATCTACAGGCCGTGTCTATAAGTATATATGGTCTAAGTCACAACTAGGATCTCTGTCTTTGATCTTATCTTTGTTGTAACGTTAACAGAAAGTAAGTCGCGTTGCATCAGCCATGTTGGTTGGATGTGCGTAATTCTACTGTGAATATTTTTGGACACTTTTAGCATATGTTTTTGCTAACATTCTTTATATCTACATTCAGACACAGACTGGCGTATGAACTAACCGTTTTCTCGGTTCAAGAGCCACAAGCGCACCAAAACCAAAACCAAAACCATCTCTGTCTTTGTCTCGTCGTCGCTGATTGGTCGAAATTTATACGAGTACAGTCCAAGACAAAAAAACAACGAAAAGTAAAGAATGACTGTGTTCAGCAGAAATCAGCGCTCAGCAATTGCTGAGTGACTGAATGACTGAACGCAGTCATTCTTTACTTTTCGTTGTTCTTTTGTCTTAGATTGTACTCGTATAAATTTCAACCAATCAGCGACGACGAGACAAAGACAGAGATCCTAGTTGTGATGCTCTCTATCGCGGACAGCTCGCTCAATGGCAAGGCGCGTTCTATATTATAATTCAGTGCTCGTAACGCACCCAATACTTCTTCTTCTTCAGCCTCTTGCACAATGGACGGAATAGCGATAGCGATAGAAATAACAAAAGTTTTAAAGAGTTTATATTTAAAAATAAAGGTAGGAACAGCGGAATCTAACATACAAAAATACACATGTATCAATGCAGATCAGAAAATCGGAATAAGTAATAGCGATAAAATTTCCGACGAGTTGAAATTCTGTGTTAAAAACTGTGTTATTTTTATCGCTATCGCTATTCCGTTTATTGTGCAAGGGGCTTTCTTCTTTGCTTATATGGCTCACGCCCCTGCGAGAGAGGAGCAAACGCCAGTCTATCGATATACATTCTCAGAACGAATGTGGGGGGGGATGTGCAGTTTTTACCTATTACCACGCGATACACGGCCGTCTTTCACAGTGGGCGTGCCCATCTATGTCGGGCTCGTGCTCAAGATGGTATGACTACGATCGCCTTGTGGGAGGGAAATTAATTCGGGATTACACCCGAATTAATTTTTGGAGGCCCGATTCAGTTCGCCAATCAACCGATAAACTCGGTTGAAAGTGACCGGCCCGGAAAAAATCCTTAGGTGGTGAGCGGATTCGAACTCGGGACCTCCAAGTTCGCAGCCCCTGCACTCAGGCCGCGAGACCACTGGGCCGGTCCGACGCACCCAATATCTGTGGTGGGCATAAACATAGGAATAAGGCCTGTTCTACAATACAGTCGTAAGCTGTAAGTCGTAAGAAATCGACCAATTACAGACAAATTACAGAAGAATAATCGATTGTGATTGGTCAATTTCTTACGACTTACAGCTTGCGACAGTATTGTAGAACAGGCCTAAGGAGACGGAGCAAACCTTTACTTTAGACGAGTGGGATGAAGCTGGTTCCGGGGCATGGTGTAAACATAGACTTATATATAAATAGACCCAGCGTTCTGTGAGAGGAGTTGTCCGCGTCTTCTAAAGGACGGAACGATATGCATCCAGGTGCTGTCTCCGTCGCTCCGCCGATCTGGAGGGGGAACGTCGATGGATAACGTTGAAGGAAAGCGAACTTAAAGGCGCGTGTACCGCACTTATATGTGTAATAGGGTAACTATTTTTACTGCAATTCAAAGTTATTTACGTACGTATGAAATGTAATATCTGCATGGGAGCCACAATGCGAT
>NW_018020921.1:57812-127230 GCF_002006095.1 Pseudomyrmex gracilis | reverse complement strand
TTTAAAAATATATCTATAAAATAGGATATAAATTATCGCTTCACTTATTCTCAATTGAAGAGCTCTCATTGGCTGTTGCTCAACATTTGAAACAGCGCTTGAGCGCTGGTGTCAAAGCGCCGGTGTCTGTATGAGGATCCAGCCTAAGTACTCTACTTCCAATGGAAACGGAACACTAAATTTAATCCGTACCGGAGTGAAATCGAATTGAGGGTTTCGGTGGAAACTAGACTAGTTTTTGCCCGCATAAACAAGGCCTTAATCTCAATGATCCACGGATTTGATACTACAATCAAATAAGAATGTAGAATGGCGTATGAACTAGCGTAAAGGTCCGTTGTGCCATAAGAGCATCAAACCAAACTAAGCATGTTTCAAGCATTGTTCTATTTTTATGCTACATTTAACGAGAAATAAAGATAGAATGATGCTCCGAAACATTTACAGTAAGACTCTGATCGCACCTCAGAATTCGTGTTGTCGCGCGAATACAAAGCGCGGTATTTTTGTTTATTATCGTCACACTCTGCGCTTGCGTGTTTTCAAATTCGTGCGAACGACGCCGTCAGCGAATAGCGGTGCGTCCCGCCTTAAAGGCGTGCCAGTCGCCGGGCGGCATTACGTCTGACGGCGCAAGAAACGCCGGGTATGATTGGCGGTGCGATCGGCGTCGGTTCGCGAATACTTTGCGCGGCAAGCCAATAGCGGGAACGCGCGCTACGTAACGAGTTATTTGCGACCGTCCCGCCATATTGTGTATGCAGTGCGGGTCAGTGGCGCGTGTACATGGGTCTTTTCTGAGGATTTTCTATCGCGCGACAAACGGCAGAGGTGCGTGAATCTGCCTATCTCACTTACGGAACTTATTGCACGATGGATCCTGCGAAATTGAAAGTGGTTGATTTGCGATCCGCGCTGGCCGAGCGTGGCCTCGACACCAAGGGCAACAAGCCAGTGCTTGTCGAGCGACTACGCAAGGCGCTGGAAGAAGAAACATACGAACGTAAGTCGTATCTGTCATGTATCGGCGAACGTTGCTTGCTTCTATAAGTAAACGATTACTTCCTATCTATTGCTCTTGACACGGTGAAGTTTATCTCATTGATATCGAAGTGTAGATATATATACATACATAATCGGACATTGGATAAAAGTGAACATTGGATTTTTTTTAAACATTTTTGTACTACTTTTATTTTAAGGTGTAACTTATCCTTTGTTTTTTGTATTAATTTGCGAAATTTGTGTATTCTCATTTTTCAACATTTTCTTTGTGTTTACATTCTTGAATGTGTGTTTAACATTTGTTTTTAGTACAGAATCACAATGTTACAACAATATTATACATATATTTGTTTATTGCAGGTAATCAAGAGAAATCTAGTTTGCAAGTAGAAAGTACAGGTGAAGATTTTCAAGAGAGAGTTGCAGAAGCTGCACGATCTTCGCAGTCACCAAGGACACCTAGTAGAGCATCCAGGAGTTCCTCCATGACAACTCCAACAAAAATTTCCACGAGAAATGCCTCGAGGATGGCTACAACACCAAATTCTACAAAAATGTCTGCTTCAAGCAAGTTTGAATTTACTGATAAAACACACGAAGTGTTAGCACCGATGTCAGAGTCTGTCTCTGAAGAATCTGTAGTGCAACAAGAAGAGGAAATAGCAAAAGTGTCTCCAGAAAAGCCTATAGAGAAACAAGACTATGCATCAGAGTGCATAAGTCAGAATGAAATCTATTCATCGTTATCTGAAAAATCTCAGGAAGATAAAACAAAACATATTTTAGAAGATAATAAGTATGAAGTTAATGTTTCTCAAGTACCTGTGACAAAGCCGTCTGAAAAACCTAGTACAATTGAATGTGTAGATCAATTTTCTAAAACTCAAGAAGAACATGAAATAAAAATATCTAATGTAGATGAAGAAAAACTTTGGCAAACTCAAGAACCAGTAGCAGAAGATACAACAAACTTGGAAGAAGACATAGAAATGAAAGAAGATGTTGATAAAGATAATTTTAAGCAAGATATTGATGACAAAGATTTGATAAAAAATGAAAATATACAAGACACAGAAAACTCGTATAATACGAAAGATAATGTTGACATTCCAGAAGTTGACAAATCAACAGACATAACAGTTGATCAGATAAATAAGACAGATGAAATTATTAAATTTAAAGAGAAAGAGAAGAGTGATGAAGATTACACAGCGGAAGATGAAAAAATGGATAGTGTAGATGATGTAGAAGATGTGCATGAGAAAACAGAAGAGGATATTTCACAAGTTGAAAAGGTATATAGTTCAGTTTGTACATAAACTAATTTTTTTCTAATGATTTTATCATTTTCTAACTTAACTTTGCTATTTTTATGTATATGATAGACTGCAAAAATGATCAAAATGGAAAAAGAAGACACTGTATCGCACACAGACGAATCAAAGCGAAAGGAATGCAATGACATGAAGAGAAAACGGTCTGTTAGTCCAAGTTCGTCCGAAGTTCAGCAAACATCCCCCGTATCACAAAAACCAGAGGATGAACCAGATTTGGACAAATACAACGTAATTTTATCGTGGTGTAAGTTGTTTGTAAACTATTGTTCGGTGTAAAACGTGGCAGTTTATTTGTTTGAATGTGTGTTTTTGATGATACGCGTCGTTGTAACTATGTTTTAACTTTCAGACGATTCAGATTTGAATTTAATTATCGACAAAGAAGGATTTGTCTGCGCTACACCTATGCATACCGATGATTTCTGTCATATGTGGGCTGGCGCGAGAGCATCTTACGGTTTTATAAGCGGGAAAGTCTATTACGAAGCAAAAATTACAGAGCACTTTTCTACTGCGGAAAAAGATGAAAAATATTCATCTACACTCAGAATTGGCTGGTCGGCTCCTTATACGTCTATGCAACTTGGCGAGGACAAGTTAAGTTACGCGTATACAAGTACCGGACAGAAAGGTACCGATGGAAAGTTTGTGGATTACGGTTCGAAATTCGGCAAAGACGATGTTGTGGGTTGCTATCTTGACATGACACACGAGAACATTGTGGAATTGACTTACACGGTAAACGGCAAGGATCTCGGATCTGCGTTTAGTGTCTCCAAGGAAGAGTTGGGCGACAAACCTTTGTTTCCACATATTCTGAGTAAAAATTGTACATTTGTCTGCAATTTCGGACAAGAAGAGGCGTGGTGCGAGCGGATTCCGGAATATACCGTAGTAGGTGACGTTGAACTTCAGGATAGAGTTCCAGGCCCATGCAGACCGGATGAGAAAGCGGATTGCGAGATGATAATGATGTGCGGCTTGCCAGCGGCAGGAAAAACTACTTGGGCGAGGAAGCACGCGGCTGAACATTCAGACAAATTGTATAATATTTTAGCACTTCATAAATTACTTGAGAAAACAAGAGTACGTATTTATGATAAAATTAAAGAGTTTAATTTGCTATGACAGATATATAATTTTGAGACTGTCTTAATTTTTTTTTTTTTTTCAGGACGTTTCTCTGTCGGATCAGGAAGAGAAAGTTTGTCCGAAAGATATTGCTATTGACAAGTGCAATCGTGCGCTTGATCAACTAATTGACGTAGCAAGTAGTAGAAGACGTAACTACATATTAGAACAAGTATGAATATATACTTATAATATGTGTGAACGATTAGATAATGAAATATAGATGTTATTTTCTTGTAATCACATTTTTTGTTGTATTGTTATACAGAAAAGCAACGTATATTTTTCCGTACAAAGGCGTAAAATGCGAAATTTCTGTGGTTATCAACGAAAAGCTGTCGTTGTTATCCCTACAGACGAAGAATACAAGCAACGTTTGTCAACGCACGATGCAATCGAAAGAAATACCTCGTCAAATATAGATGAACTCAAAGGTGTGTATATATTGAGATACTGTCTTCAATAATGTAATATTCAATATTCCATATATTATGTAATATATTATGTATAATATATATTATGTAATATATTCAATATTAAAATACAGAGAAAGAGCGTGTTATTAAACTTTGAAAAAAATAATTCAAGTTTTATGTTTAACGTTTATGCTACAGCAAATTTCGCTGCACCTTCGGCGGGAGAATCTTTCGATGAAGTCGAATGGATCGGACTCGACGAGGAAAATGGTAAAAAGCTTATTGAGAAGTACAATAAGGAAGGCAAAGAGGCTGGATTCAATCAACAACCGGTTGCAAAACGGTCACGTTTTGATAATAAGAGTGAGAGTAACAGAAACATACGCGATTCTCGAAACAATCGGGATAATCGAAGAAATAATTGTGAGTGCTGTTATTTGCAAATATCTATTACCACCGCTCATTCATGCAAAATATATTGTTTGTTATATTGCATATTTTTCTGAATTAAGATCAAGACAGAAGTCGCAACTCTGTGTGGCGTGGCGCTGGTATGGGAGGTTGGAGAGGAGACAGACCGCAAAGGGGCGGTTATATGAGGCACGCCGGTAGTTACGGACCTCCACATGCCCCATGGAGATTGCGAGGTCGAGGCGGACCCGCAATGATACGAGGAGCAGACAGAAGACACGGCGGCATTGAAAGAAGAGCGGGAAATGACAGAAATCGACATGTCTCACCTAGACAGGGAAACTGGGGATCCGTAAGGTAAACATATAAGTGCATTATGTCTGTTTCTGAATTTAAAAAACTTTAGAGAGATACTTTTAATATCCAGATATAAGCTTAATAAATTTATTTTTCCAAACTATAAGCGCACATATATATTTACATTGTAGCAGTAATTATCAAGGATCACAACAATCCAGTTGGAATCAGCCAGATTCCAATTGGTCGAGCAGCAGTCAGCCGAATAGCCAGGCCAGTTGGAGTCAACAAAGTGGTGGTGGCGGCGGCTGGGGAGGTCAGTGGGGAGGTGGTTGGAAAGGATACGGCCAGAGTAACACGTACGGTCAGGCATATAATCAGGGATACGGCAATGGCAATTGGAACTGGAATCAACAGTATTACAACAACCAGTATTGGGACCAGCAACAACAGAGCGGGCAGACCACCGCGACTGGTGGTGGTCAAGCTGCGAGCAAACAGTAATCCACCACCGTATATAAATCTTGCAACAGCGGAAATCGAAACTGAAAATATCAGGTATAGATTTATATACACACACACTTATATTTTTCTGCTAAATGGAAATCCTTTTTATTTTAACAAGTGCCGAGTGTTAATCATGTTTGTGTGATCGTAGGCGTATTTCGCATATTTCATTTAGATTGCGCAAGTTAAAAGATTCGCGACGATCTCTGTATGCTGCGGCATAAGAGCGAAATGTAGTTGTTTGAAAGGATAAGAATACAATTTTATACAAACGAGGACAAACTACATATTCGCTCGGCATGCGAGTTGCACACTCACATATATGTAATATAAAAAGAACGTATGTCACAATTATGTTTTACATATAAGAATATATAAAAAGCTGCTCCGAGTAAAAGGTTTATCAGCTTTTAACTTTAAAAGCTTTTATCTCGGAGAGTTACGCAATCAATTTTAATATTTTCAAAATATATATATTGGTAAGTTTTACATCATATACATCTTATATTCAGAAGTTTCTTGCGATATGTACGTTTCATTGACATCTTATTCTCGATAAGGGAGTTACTAGGATTGTGCTCATTAAATTTTTTTTTTTTTTTTTTTTGTAGGAATTTGTTTGCGATGGATTATATTAATATTACAAATAAATTAACTGAATTTTTAAAAATTCTGTAAACTTTATTCGCTGTATATATATAATATATGTTATGATCAAAACTCGAAGGACGAGTGGTCCTAGGATTGACTAGTCAATGCACGGAACAATCAAGTTCTTGGTCCTGAAATATGCTTTTTTAGCGTACTTTTCAATATACGCTACTATTGCAGTAACATATTATAAAATTAGATTGGGTTAGGTTTTTACAGGAAGAAAATGCAGGAAAGGGGTTTTTCATCTCACACGCGTACGATAGTGTGTGACCAAAACGCTTGGTTGTTCCGCTCATTAACTAGTCAATCCTAGCCTTTCAAACTTTGACCATAACATGTATATACAGGGCCGACAATTAGTATAAAATTTCTCGCAGGCAAGTGAAAGGAGTAAAATTGAGTCGAAAAGTCCTGAATCATTTTGTTTCTATTACATATAGTAAAGGAGTAATTATTGAATAAATCAAGCCAATCACAGTGCCGACCTTTAGTCGGGCCGTACGTCAGTGAGCCGCGCGGAGCGCTTACGCACATTAGACGCGTGATTCACTGAACTTGCTCCCGGCTAAAGGTCAGCGCTGATTGGCTTGATTTATTCACTAATTACTCCTTTATTATATGTAATAGAAAAAAATGGTTCAGGACTTTTTGACTCAGATTTACTCCTACCTGCCTCCGAGAATTGTTAAAGTACTTGTCGGACTCCCTGTATATATATATATACAGGGTGTCCCAGAATTGGTTTAACATCTCTCGTACATAGGTATGTACGCGGATCTTTGGTAATTAAAATCTCGGTAACTATTGCAAATCTAGCAAAATGGTATAGGACTTTTCACCTCAGTTTTATTCCTTCTACCTGTCTACAAGAGATGTTAAACCAATTCTGGGACACCCTGTATATATATATATACACACACAGGGTGTCTTCTGCCGTATTGAACAAATGCTGATTTTCTTACGTATAATAATTATTATAATAAATTATTATGCGTAAATCGAGATCATTCTCTTGTAGCACTTAAAATATGAAATATCACATCGACATAAACACAGCGGATATCGCGCTCTCATAGTTCGACGAAGATTCTTTTAGTTTTGCGTGCACACATAAGAGAGCTCACGGCTAAGTAGTTGTTGTAACGTAACTTGTTCTTACATCGCGCAACAAAGAGTAAGTAAGAAATCGATGTTAAGAATATATAACAGCGGAGTTTTGAGGATGATTCTTATTGGAAAAACAGGTCTAATAATCTAAGTGCATTATAACACGTGTAAAATTATGTATAACATTCCCGAATAGGGATATAACTTTTTATTGCACTTTGAAAATCAATTATAAGAGAAATAGTAGCAAGACAGAAAGAAGAGGAGTACTGCGTATGGGTACAAATTAATGCAATCTCGATGCATTAAAATTAAAACAAAAAGAGAAAAAAACAAAACAGACAATGGATATAAATCACCTTCAAAAAGTTCGTGTAAATATGTACAGATTGTGAAAGTAAGTATTACGAGAAGAATATCGATCTATTTATACAATTATAAATAGATTGTATAGCGAATTTGGTTAGTTGCACTAATGCGTCAATAATTAATCGATCTAAATTGGTGTAAATAAATCATTGAACATCTATGCGAACCTATATTTCTGTACAACTTTGCGAATCTTTGCGCGGACTAGATGTGTATCACAAAAAATAGCGACAAATGTGTTTAAACGATTATAACGCGATTTTGTCGTAAGTTACAGGATAAAGATGCGAATAAGCCCGGACATTTAATTTATAATTCTGTACGGATTCATTGATGTTTATTGATTGCCTATGTTTGTACATTTGGATAACTTAACAAGAATACACACACAGTTTATCTGTACATTTTTTTCTTTTGTTTGTTTTTCAAAAGTGTGCACTAGTGCGTCCAGTCGAATTCGTCACTGACAAAATTTTAGCGGTGTCCTTGATAAAAAGATGAGCGAGTGAGTGAATGAACGAGTGAAAGAGGGAGAGAGAATACGCTCGCGAGGGGAAATGTATAGGTTTCCTCTGATATATGTGCGCGCACGCGCGCGCGCGTGTGTGTGTGTGTGTATGTATATATATACATGTATATATACATCTGAAGAAATATATATACATATATTTTCTTATTATGTATGTATTAAGGAACATACGTATACACGTACACTTTTATACACACACACGCGTGCATGTATTGTATATCGTTTATCTTTCTATACCACTGATAATGTATAAAAAAAACAAAAAAAAAACAAAACAAAACAAAGAAACAAAAATATGCGCAAATAAATTATTCTTGAACACACGGTTTTTTTGAAATATATGCAGGTTCTTCATTGCACGACAGATGATAACGCGACCTTACGCAGTAGTTGCTTGTTTGTTTCTTAAGTCGTTGTAGATTTTGAGAAAAAAAAAAAAAATAGAGAGAGATACGTCTCGTATCTTTGCATACACGATATAAGTAGTTTTGCGCTAAACACATGCTTTTTTTGTTTAAACGAAAACCGATATTTCCTACAGTATGATTAATGTACACATTGTTGTTTTCAAATATTCTATGGGCGGCACTCTCGACTTACAATAATGCATTTGTTGTCTTTGTGTACTTCCTCTGTTGGAACAATTTAATTCCGTCATATTCTCTCTCGGAGAAAAAAACCACAAGAGTGCAAATACCTCATATCTATCTTCTTCTCACGAAACGTTAGTTTGCTTTTATCTCAGCTCACACATTTTCTATGTCAATGATATATTTTTATATATATATATAAATAAATATAAAGTTTGTATGTGTGTGTGTATGTGTGTATGCACTGTTTGTTAACATCGATCTTGATAGTATAATCAGCGTTAGCAGCTCGCATGTGCTCACGATTAACGAAATCAAAGATTTATATGATTTAACGATTCGCACACGCGCGCGTGCGCATCTAGACATCTACAGCTCAAATTGTCTTTTAATTACATTTGTATAGAGAAGAGAGTGAAATATTTTCACACAAAAAATATTTCTTTACAAACAAAATAGATATCCATGCAGAATTTTTTCTTGTAATTTTTCCATTTGTCCGTAGAAAAGATGCTTTTTTTCTTACGTTCCAAGAATGCTTGTTTTGTTGTTTCAACTGTACATTGTGTGATGTGTTTCGAGCTGAAGAACCTTCTGCGTAAAACCGAAAAATAATGTAAGTGTAATACATAAAATAAGTACATATAACTAAATACTATAAGTAAAATTAAAAAGTATATATATATTAGAAGATGGAGAGAAAAAGAGCAAGAAAGAAAGAGAGAGACAGAGAGAAAGAAAAAGGAAAGATATACTATTTTTTAAGAAATAATCAGAAATTCTATTTAACTTACATGTATAACGTATATTATTGTGTTACCATAAGTGAAGAAAAAAAAAAAAAATAAAATCACAATGTTTATACTCCACATTGTGTAATAACGGTAATCACACGCGTAGTGTCGTTTCCTGTACAACAGGGGAAAATAAAATTTATAGAATACATAATAATAATAATAAAATAGACATTTTAGCTGTTCACAAAAAATGTACAAACTTATTCCTAAAAATAAAAAAAAAAAAAAGATTCTCTTTATTTGGTCCTACACTTTATTTCCAGAAATAATGTAATGATTTTTTTTTTGATGATTCTCATCGTCAGAGTCTTGTGTAGCTCAAACTTATTTTCTAAACTTAAATTACACATCAGGAAGTTACACACACGTAAAAAGAATGTTTTGTGACAAGATTATATGTGTAACGGATGGATAAAAGAAAAAATTATTTGTGATAGATTTACGTAAGGAAAGTTTTTCACATAAGACTATGTATACATACTAGATTGATAAGAATTGAAATATTTGTGGTAGATTTACGTAAGGAAACTTTTTCACGTATATTTGCCTTCATCAGAATACAATATACTTAATTGTGATTTGTACATATATCTGTATACTACGTAAGAGTAGTTGTGAAAGCTGTCGTCGCAAAAAATTGCTTCTTTTTTGTTTTTTTTTTTTGTTTTTTTTTTAATTACATATAAATGTGTTATAATAGAGAGTGTTAATTATATTTAAGCAACCTCGGAAGGCGTGTTATTACGCAACTACTTTTACAAATGATCGCGATTTGAAAACCGTTTGCTAATGCATAAAAAAGTTTTAGCATTTTAATATGTCTATATTAAACAGTTTTTAAAATGAGATGGGTTAATGACACACACACACGCAAAGTTGCTTAATATAACACATAATGTAAAATCGCGCAAATAAAAAGTTAGTTAAGTGAAACGTAAGACGAAAGATACCTCAACGAAAAAGAATGATTAAATCTTGTCTTGATCGTTTTAGTATGAAAATACAGCAACTTCTTTATTTTTAAAACACATTACTTTTCAATCGGTCTCGTTCAATCTTGTACTAATAATAAGTATAATAAACTTATACATAATCAAATATACATTTTTATACAATTTGCGTGTACTATACTACGCGTTGTTTTTTTTCTTTTTTTTCAAAACAATGTACACTGCACATTCCGCCAGGCTTTAACCCTAATCCCGTAAACCTCTGAAACCTCTAAACTTGTGTTTCCAAGCGATTTTTGAAAATGAAATATCTTGCAAACTACTTGGTGAGGGAATTTCCAGAAAATATCAAAATGTTATTTTCTTAGTTTTGAATAAAATCCCATGTACTTTTACAGATTGTTTTGCAACGTTTTAACCAGTAAAAAGTCACGTCGGACACATAAATGTCAGAGTTTACAGGATTAGGATTTTAATGTCCTTAATATACAACACGATTTTTGAAACAAAAGCATTTTAGAGACAATCGTTATTACACACGCCGCTATATATGTATTTGTAACGTTTTTCTATGCATATCATAGAAAAAAGATTTTGCCCGTCTACTGATGTAGACACAAACGGGATATTCTTACACAAATATTATATATATAATATAATATCTGAATGCAGAGTGAGAGATATATAGAAAAGACGTAAATAAAAGCGCATATATATTAATTACAATCATAAGTCACTCAAAATATTTCACAAACAATAAGTTACAAGGGTGTGTATTCATCCGTGAAAAACTCGGATACTTGTATGAGATTTTGAACGATCGGTTTTGAGTGTATTAAAATCAGAACGTGAAGAAACGTGGAAACTGATCGAAAGATAATGTCAGCATATTACTAGTTAAATATATATATAAATATATATATATATATATATTCGTTTATCATATTTCAGTTATATCTAATGATATATGGTTGTTTGATACAGCGCTTTCTCTCAGTTTGATATCCAAGTCTTTACGGGATGCTTAAATTTACAGAAAAAAAATATATATATTTATTAATATATAAAAAAACCAAATCAATTAAATTTATATCCTTCGTGTTTTGACTAATAACTATATATATATATAATTAAATTATATATTAAACAAAAATGTTTTTTCTTTTTTTTTACATATTTTTTACACGTGCATCTAATTTGAAATTATATAGTGAGTCAGAGGTCCTGTGTTTGCGATTTTATCACTAAGTTTTTTTTTTTATCGATTCCGATCCACCGGCGTTCCGATCCTACGCTACTCGAATGTTGTTTAGAACCAGTTTGATCGTCTCCGATTAAATTTAGTCGGCCGATTATATTTCATTGGAATTAGCTAGATTGATCGACCGAGTAACTTAATCCTCAACGCTCAACAGCTAGGCTCGGCATTTAATTCTATCATAATTCTTAATTCTATTATCTATAATACCGACGTAGCTTTCGACGTAGAATAAAGAAAGATTGTTTTGTCTTGTTCTCTCTCTTTTATTTTTATGCAATTTAACTACCTCAGGCTGCGTGAACACAACCAAGTCTGTCGTTCTTTACAGTTGTCAATGAACTCTTTCGAAATTACGTATCCAGTCGGAAGCTATCAATATGCGTGTGTAATACTAGTGTGTGTGTGTGTGCAGATGCGTAAATTCATAAAGTAAAATAACACTGTAAACGCTGTCCAATATCATGATACAATTACACAAGTTTTATATTTTTAACGTCACATAAAAGATAACCGATCAACATGATTCGATTGTATATATGGGATATACGTGATGATAACATTTTTCGTTTCTTGTGGGATTTAAATTTTAAAAACAACAAAAATTTGGATCGGAATAAGTTGAAAGTTTCGAAAAAAAAACTTACATCTCTCACACACCGCGTGTTCTTTTCAACGATCTTAGAAGGCCAGCTTCGAACAGATTTCTTCTTTTTTTTTTGTTACACAAAATAATAAATATCTCCATGATTTATACTTATTTAAGGCTCCTGGGTACTCGATGCGGCCGCCACATTGTAACACAAGAGTACCCAAAAGTCGTAATAATACGTATTTAACATCCTAAAAAGAAAATTATATCAAACACATGTAAATGGCAAGCGCAACATAGATCTCATAATTAAATAAAACATCTCTCATAATTAAATAAAATAAATATTTTTCGTGTGCATGCTGCTACATATAAATGTTATGGCCAATGTTAATGCACATTGTGCGTAAATATTGAATCTCTTTGATGGATACTTTCGTCTTACGTTAAAATAAACGTAATACCAAAAGTTTCGATAAAAATAGATCGAATATATGTGTAAGGATAGTCTTTATATAATAAAGGGAAAAAATATAAGATTCGTATATATATATATACATACATACATACATAGTTGTATATATGTATGTGTCTCTGTGTATATATATATATATACATACATATATATATATATATATATACACACATATATATCAAACACATTTATCGTAATATGTATATCTACCATAATGTGTAATGCAATAATAAATATATAGAATCCTGAGTATGTATGTACAATTTTGGAATCACTGCGACCCACCCAGTCTCATAGTTTTGACTATAAGAATTCAATATCAATAAATTAAATACATATATTAGTAAAGATTCTTTTTTTTTTTTTTTTTTTTTTTTTTTATAAAGCGAAGAAAGTATGTTACACTCGATTCAAATAACAGTAGGATTATGAAAAAATATATTATTTTTGTGCAATATAAAGCACATCATTCTCTCATGTACTCAAGTATACACGCGATCTTTAATTCGCATTCTCTTACGCAGTCCTCTCTTTCATGCAATGAGACGGTAACGCCCTATATGTATTTTATTTTTTTTGACAATTCTCTTATGACATGTGTAATTTGTACATTTATAGCTATATGATATCTATAAAAAAAATGTACAAATTTTCTCTATACAAATTTAGACGTCGCACTTATACATTAATGTATTAGTCACTCATAGAAAAGAGAATCAGTTTAACTTCCCTCTCGGTTATAACACTCCCAATTGTAAATAAAGTTTTGTTTTTTATTTGCACATAACAATTCTAAAATAAATCTAAACATTGCCTGCAACATAATTCTCTGTGTACTTCATCATCGCTAATCAACACATCTTTATTTTTTTATTATATTACTTAAAAGGTCGGAAGAGAGAACCAAGTAATATATGTTATATAAATCATTTCTATAATACGAATGTTGAAAGAAAGAAAAAAAAAGATCAAGATAGAATTTTCTAGTATAAACAGATTTTATTCTTGCATGCGTAACTATATAGCGATATAGTAGCTATGTAGTAACAGTATCAGTGGACGGGTCAAAGTGTATTGAAAAGGAAAGGTTCTTCTCTTTTACATAATTTTTCTCATTGAGAATAACAGAGAGGAGGTGTGTATAATTTTATCTCTCGATTTATACATAAAGTTTAGAATAATTGGAGTAACTATTTAATCTATTGATCTATAAGATTTTTATATGTATACATGTATAGTACAGGCAGTGATATGAAAGTATCTTTTTCACGTGTTAAGTTATAACCATAATAATGTCTCAATAACATATTGAGAGATACAACTTTTTTTCAACAAGCAAATACATTTTACGCTGCCTGTACGGTATGTACACATATAAATTCTAAATTAGTCTATATTATGTACACTATAATATTATCGTTGTGATAGTATTACCTACGGTCACGGATTAAGCCCAGCAGGTCTTTTGCGATTTCGTCTGTTGCTTTCTAAGAGGAACGACAAATCTAACGGATCTTTTTTATTCGGCATCTTCTGGAGTAGATTAAGTAGAATAACGTTTAATTTTTTCCTCTGTTCTTCTCTCTGCAAAACCAAAACCACACAAATAAAATTATCAAGTCAGAGATCACACAATGATTATTAGAGTTTTCAACGACATCGATTACCTGAGCGTATGATGTTGACGTAGACGGTGAAACTGTTAAAAGTTCGCCCGACCTGTGTCTAGTTCTATTATTACATTTAAGTTCTTTGTTATGCGTTTTCACATTATCGCCAGATTCTGACTTTTGATTTCCATCTGCTTCGTGATTGTGTTTCTTTTTGTCTTTGGACATTTTGATTCCATCCAAACTATGAGGCTGTGAAAATAAATAACATTGTCACTTGATAAATATTATATGTCATGTTTAAAAATAACAATCTTACTAGATACACAATAATAATCACACTTACCAAATAGGTGCGGTAATGCTTTATACGTTGTGGGAAGGTTTCAAATGCATAAGGTTTTGTGCATACCGCATGCCTGGCTCTGGCCACTTTCGTGAACAGTCGTGCCGCGCGATCAACACGGTATTCGCACACATAAGTATGTTCAGGTGTGGAACCAACTGGACGTCCTTAATTTAAAAAAAAAAAAAGAAAATATAAATTAAGTTTTGATAACGGAACGACGATACCTTCGCGAGTAGCGGGATGATGAAGAAATATGTATATAATTAAATAATAATTGTTTACCTTTACAAAATGTATGAGGATCTAACACCCAACATCGTTCGGCCACGAGATCGCAAGGGACAGCCTCGTACAACGGGGCGCACACAACTTCGTTCACGTAAAACTTTCGCGTTGGTTCGTGATATGTTTCATGTGGCCTCAGATAATGATGTCCGAACACGAACTTTTCACCTCTACGAATTGAAGATAATTTGATTTTGAACAAAATCAATCAATAATAAATTTCCACTCATTAGAATTACTTCATCATAACGGGGGGGTATATAAAACTTACTCGCGATTCTTCCACAGACGTTCGATTCTAAATATGTCCATTTGCTCATAATCGGGTTTCTGTATGGTTTTGTAAGTATGTTTGTCGGGTGTATCTCTCAAAACGTACACCGTGTCGCCTTGCCGAAGCTGCAAGTCGCCTCGCATCAATGTCACGTAATGCTTCTTGTCCTCTTCGTCGTCTTCGCCTTCCAACGGAATTTCCAGATCGACCTCACGAGGTTGACATCTCTCGCAGAGGTAAGACTCAACACTCGTGTCCGCTTTAACGCAGTCGCAATGTTGCCAAACGAGACATCGCTCGCACTGAATCATTAAACCTTCGTCTCTGTATAAACACACGCACACAAAACTATTATATATAATTTTAAAAACAAATATATAAATAATGAAAAAAAATGTGAAGAAAATATAAATATAACTGTACTTCTCTTCTACTTTTTTTTTCGCTCTACATACGTGCTTGTATTAGATATACAGGGTGTCCCAGAATTGCCGTACAATCTCTCGTAGGCAGGTAGAAGGGATAAAACTAAGTCAAAAAATCCTGAACCATTTTTTTTTATTATTTATAATAAAGGAGTAATTATTGAGTAAATCAGGCCAATCAGCGCAGACCTTTAGCCAGGCGCACGTCAGTGAGCCACGCGCCTGGTGTGTGTGAGCACTCCGCGCAGTTTACTGACGTGTGCCTGGCTAAAGATCTGCGCTGATTGGCCTGATTTACTCAATAATTACTCCTTTATTATAAATAATAGAAAAAAATGGTTCAGGACTTTTCGACTCAGTTTTACTCCTTCTACCTGCCTACGAGCGATTGTACGGCAATTCTGGGACACCCTGTATATTAGACCGATATCGATGCAAACTACCGCTTTACCTGTGCAGTCCGCAAATACATCTGATTACATCTTCCTCTCCGGCAGTTGAGCCACGAGGTGGCAGAAAACCCTGCGAAGGCGGAGAACCCATCGCGTCTGTGATAGCGTCCACGAAATCGGGTTTACTTCCCAGATACAGCTTCCGAAGTCTCGCCGCGGCAATTCCGACCTCGGACGTTCTGCCGAAGAATCTCACATTGTTGTCGAAGAGCTTTATCATATCGTGATCAAAGTGTTCCGCGGTCTTGTAATGACCAGTTCCGATACTCTGATCTATCGTATTCAGATCGATAGGTTCTGTTATTTTCTCGTAGTAATCTGGCAATTTTCTTTTGGGAGGTAGAGTCATAAACGGAGTGCACAACGGCTGACCGTTCTCGTCATTCGCCGTTACGACAATTGTGTACAAATCTTTCAATACCTATAAAAAAAATGAACAAAAAAATTAAGAGGGTACTGGAGCCCGGCTTGTAAACTGGATAGAGACCTGTAAACCGACGTTTTTATAACTTAAATTTCTTTATTTTTTAATTTTATTTACTGCACAACATTAAAAGCGTTTCTACAGAAGCAAATAAATATACAAAACTATATAAATATTTTGAAAATGGGTATATAATGCTTTTTTGAACTTGTTTTTCATTCATAATGATAGTATATGGTATCAAATACACATCATCACAATATTACTTTTTGTGCATCAATTAGACAACCAAATCATATTCTGAGTGTTTCATTAGATTGTTTTGTGTCGTACGTATTGCTGTAGTTCAGTGTAAATACGTACATAAGCTTAGAAATAATTTTATATACATGAATATGGTGAGGTTATAGAAGAAAACTGTATAAGAAAAAATTTATGCTGAATTTTGACATTCCAAAGAACAACAGCAAACTCTTAGCATAATTTACTTATTTCTGTAGAAGCATTTTGGATTTGATGCAGTAAATACGGCACAAAACGAAATATTAAAACGTCGATTTACAGGTTTCTATAGTCGGTATCCAGTACCCTCTTAATACATGATATCTCGATTTAGATTGCAATAGTTTTTTTTTTTTTTTTGGCAAAATGATTTTCAAAAAATGACAAATTACCTTAGCTAGTTTTGCAGTCTTGTGTACTTCCGGATCGTCCTGTGCTTGAGCGAGTCTACGTGTTCGTACGGTTCGCGCGTTGGTGTTGGTCAGCGCGGTTAGCTGCGAGTAGAACGCGTCGGACTGCGCCTTGGATTCGCCGGAAGTTTTCTCCTTCGTGGCGGTCGCGTTGCCGACCTTTGCTTTCCCGTTTTGCAACTGAACGTGTTGCACCGATGCCGACTTAAGCCGTCGTACTTTCTCGAGATTTCTCAGCAAGAAACAATGATGATCGCGGGCGAAGCATCGCTGCTGATACGACATGGGTTTTGGCTGCGGTATATTGTGCGTTAGAGTTGGATCGCCCACTTTGCGAGATTTACAGATGCTCTTGGAGTTAACCGCTTGTACCGCGTTCGACTTCCGAATGTTCTTGCGCGGTCTACCTACCGATCTTCTCTCGGTAAGTTCCACTTGTAGCGGCAACGAGGGAACGCTCCTCACCACCCTCTGACTTTTTCCACCTGTAAATTTTAAATTAAGATACTTCCACAAATCTCCAAAAAAATAGGGGTAAACAGTACAGTTATTGGCCTCCCAACAGTAATTGGCCATGTAGTAAAGAAGTACCAAATATAAATAAATACTATCATTATATTCTAAATTATAAACATTTTAATATTAATTAAGTTTTTCTGCTCCGAATAAAAGTAATATTATAGTATTTAAGAAGCTCAAAAACACTTATTGTTATACGACAAACATTAGCCAACTGGCCAATCACTGGTTTTAAGGTTATGAAAACCATATGACAGTCATTGGCCTCTTATTTTGAGTTATAGATACAAATGTAAGTAGGTTTGTTAGTTTTTAATGTGTTATAAATAAAATATTCATTACTACATCTTCATAAGTCAAAACAAAAAATTTATTATGTTAACTTTTATGTAAACAGATACTAACAGAACTCATATGGCCAATAACTGTCTATTTTGACTATAGGAAATATTTTATCAAATTTTGAATAATTTTTCAAATTTTCTAATAAATTTATTAGTTTATTTACAATTGTTATAGTTTGTTTGAGCTAGTAGTACTGAAGATTTACTTCAAGTTATTAAAAATTTAATTTTATAATTCACTCTATATAGTGCAGTTTTCCTTAAGTGGCCAATCACTGTATCTCTTACCCCTACGCGCAAAAACAATTATTTGTAAAACAATCTGTCGATATACCTATAACACCTCTGCAGACGTTACTACCGCATCTACATTGCTGTCCCTCCGACGGATTGAAGAGCGCGAAGTTGTAATCATACGTCAATTCCTCTCCCGGTTTAATATCCCTAGACGCGAATAACGCCATACGCGGTAATCCGAGAACGCTCCATTTTTGCATCTCGCAATTGGGTTCGCACGAATGATTCACGAATCTTCCATCACCGCCCATTCGATGACCGTCGATTACCAAACCACCGTCCAAATGTAAACAGTAGTGATGCGTATCGTTGGCGTATCTGGTGGCCATTCGCGACTTGAACTCTCTCTCCGATACAACTTCGCCCACATATTCGAGAATAAAATCTCCAGATTTGATGGCTTGTTGTGTTCTTACTCCCCATCCCTTGTCCTCCGTCATAAATCTCTGCAATCCCGGCGACCATTCGTGCCTCTGAATCTTCTGATTCTCGCACTTGTCACCGCACGGACATAGTTGGGGCGAACATTCGCTGAACACCATGCGGTTGATGCAGTCATCACCGCAACCGGCCTCCGGTTTGCACTCGCAGGCTTGCGCCTCGTAAAGAGTGGTCGGTTTGACGTCGTAATAAACGTTAGTCCGAATTTTTCTGCAAAAGCAAAAAAAATGTTATTGTAACGATGGATTACGTAACACGCTTTTGTGTAATTTGTAAAATATTTACCAATGTTATTCACAACAAGATCTGTGTTTAATATCATTTATTTAATTTGCAAGAGATTTACGATTGCTATACATGGAACGGAAAATAAATTAAAAATTTCTCGCTCACTTGTAGTTCCACGACGGCACCAGATCCCGACCGGATAGTCTCGACTGATCGTGCAGCCACAATAGATCGTACTGTAGTTGAAACGGTGTTTTTTTCTGTCGCAGAAGTTTCCCGGTAAGACCGGGCAATTGCTCCGTATAGTGCGTATCACAGACAAGAAGTTTTCTTTTGGCATCAGAATCGACGGTCTTCTTGGATTCGAGATCCTTCTTACATTCCGAGAACATATTGTTCGTCGTTTGCAAGTACCGCTTCTTCCACCTCGACTGTTTCTTCCGGTTGTGCGCTAAAACGGCCGGTTTCTTGTTGTTGACCTCTTGATCCTCGCTGGTTATGTCGCTGCTAGGTGGCGCTTCGCTCTCCGTGTCGTAGCCCGCGTTTCTCAGTCTCTTCACGTTTCTTCCGTGAAGGGACGTGTTGAAAGGACTGGTCGAACTTCGTCGTTTCTTGTGATTGTTATTGAAGCAACCGGACAATTCCATCTTGACGTTCGCCGCCGCTTGAGCGTTCGCGCGTTCCAATTTTCTCAAGTTTTCCTCGTTCAGCTCGGCGATACGTTGATTATGATTGTAACGTTCGAGGGACACCACCAGCGACGTGTTTTCATCGTAGACCCTGCAATCTGGTATTTTCTCGTATTTAACCGGACTCGAGTACAACTTTTCAGACAGTACGCTACTGTCCGACTCAACGAGATCCTTGCGAACGCGTAATTGACCCGGACAGGATTCCGTCACGTCGTCCGAGCCACTTCGACTGGACGTTTCTTGCACCGTACCGGAATTGTTCGCGTTCTTAGCGTCTGTTTTACAGTTTCCTCTGGTATTGTTATTTTCTATCAAAGTGTTCCGAGCGTCATTTGTCATCAAAGATGCTTTGCTGTCCTCGATATCGTCGGATATGTTTTGATCCTTGGTGGATCCAGATGTCAATGCCGCCGACTTGGCCACACCGGAAGAAGAGGAATCGACGATCTTCTTCTTCTTCTTCTTCAATGTGGGAAAACCCGTGCGATTGATAGTTTTCCGTCTTCGAACTTTCTTTTTCGTGAGAATTCCCGTAGCGGTGTCGCAATTGTTCATGATATTTGGCACACTCGAATTACCGATTTCGGCCGTCTTGCTCTCGACAACGGTCTCACAATCGTCGGATACGTCGGACACGTGCATCTCCGAGTCAACTTTTATGCTCTTTTCCGCACGAACGTGTTCGATATCTCCTTTATTGTCCGATTTGTCAACTTTGACCGATTTTTCCACCGTTGTCTTTTCCGATTTGCTCGATTTCTCCGCGGTGACTTTAGAACTCTTGTCCGTAGGCTTGTCCGATTTGTCGATACCACCGTGATTATCGGCCAGCAATTTCGTGATGGTAACACGAAGATCCTTGACGATCTTCTTCTTTCGGCGCGGTTGAACTTCCGCGTGGACAGTCGTCGATTTATCCTCATCGCTGCCTTGCTTCTCGGATAGCGAGTTCTCGGTATCCCTCGGTCTTTTCTTGGGTGTTACCGGCAGAGCTTCCTCCTCGTTGATGGATGAATTGGAACTGCCGCCGCCGTCGCCGCTACCGCCGCCGTATCTCGTAATGGTGGCCTCGATCGCCTCTTCTATGTGGCTCTCCGTAGAATTGGACTCGTTCACGTTTGCGTCCGTGCAGCTTGCGTTCGAGCTCTGTGAACTGTGCGGACTCGACACGTGATAGTGACGTTTCTTCAGTGGCAACCGCTGCTCGTTAGGATTCGAACTTGTGCTCGTATTCGCGCTACTCTTGGAGTCAGCGTTTGCCAATATCTTTTCTTTCTTCAAGCGTCGCTTCAGTTTCTGATCGTCGTTTGCTCCGGTATCGCCGCCGCCGCCGCCGCCGCCGCCTTTTCTCTTTTTCGTGAGCTTCTTCACGCGAAAGATCTGCGGCAGCTCGGACTGATTGACGCTTGCGTTGTTTCTACCCAAGCTGCACGACTTCGCGAACTCGTCGACCAACTTCTCCAGCTCCTGGAGAATGCACGGATCGATGCGAATGGGATTCTTCGGCGGGGCTAGCAGTCTTCGGCGATGCTTGTGATGATGGTGATGATGATGTTTGTGACAATGATTGTGCTGCGTCGACTCTTTCGTCTTGTCGTACTTGCCGGATGTGCGGCTCACATTCTCCGCTTTTAATATGTCGCTAACAGGCAAAGATATCAATGTCTGCACGCCCACGCCATTAGTCTCAAAGCCGGGTGTGATTTTTTTGTTACATTTGTTCTCCTTTAAAATCCGCCTGGTTGCCGAGGGTGCGGTTTTCTTTTGTTTCCTGGATACAACGGCCGCCGCATTATTTCTGTTCTCTTTCGAACCTGTTCTCTTACCGGCGCCACGTATCTTCTGATCGCTGGAAACCTGATGATCGCAGGACACCGCCTGCTTCTGTCGCGTCAACGGAACCGTGGTCTTGACTGTAGACACACAAGTTCTGTCTTGTCTCACTTTTCTACAGCTCCTGCCGTCGCATTGCGGAACAAGTTTGCTCGCCATTGATCTACTCAGGCACTTGACTCGCATCGGGGAACTCGCCGTTCCTATGGCCTTTTTGACTAACGTCTTGTCTTGCGGGGATTTCACCGGATTGCCGAAACGTTTCTTCTGATACGTCGTCGTTGGTTTACCTTTTACCTTTTTGTTCGCTGGAGGCGCGTCGTCCTTCTCTTCCTTCGACAAAACGGGCTTTGCATTGCTTCGTTTTCTGGGCGAAGACGCATCTTCCTTGACGCTCTTTGCGGACGATGATTCCTTCTCCTTTTTTTCGACCGGTTGATTGTCGGGAGTCTTTGGAGTTTTTGAAGACTTTTCTTTCTCAGCCTTTTCTATTTTTTGTATCTTCTCGACGATTTCCGGTTTTAAACGTGGCCTACCAGGTCCGCGCGGTTGCGTGGACACTGGTTTTGCCGGTCTGCCGGGTTTCCGTTTAGGAGGATACAAAACTCGATCAACATTTACCGCCGGTTTAGTGACGATTGACGGTTGAATTGCGGATTGGGTCGGTGCTGGAGGACTGACAGGACTAATCGCCAAATGTAACGGACTGTTATCCACTGATTGAATGCCGGAATCAGGCGACACATTCGACACGCACGTGTATTCGTTATCGTTATTCGCTTTCTTGCCGCATTTACTGCGCCTTTTTCGCGGTTCCGACAACATAGCGGTCTTCTCGACGAACTGTTGCAACAAAGTGGAACTGTATACGGGTACGGTGCCGGTCTCGCTCGTATCAGAGTCCGCACCGAGCGACATGCGCTCGATCGCCTTTGAAACCAACCGACCGCTCTCGGAATCTTCAAAACCGTCGAACGGTGGCTCTTCCTGCTCTTGCGGTGGCAAGATTGTCGCTAAATCGTCTTGATTAATTTCCTGTAGTGGCAAGTGATGATGTTGCGACTGTTGTTGCTGTGTCTGTTGTGACGTCACAGGACTCACAGACGAGTCCGAATCTTCGCTACTACATTCTGAGGACTAAAACAAAAATTAGTTACGTGTAATATAAATTTATTTGTTACGTACTAAATAGAGTAAACAGAGTATAAACAAAGTGATTACATATTCTTTATCATAATTGAATATATTTTCACATATTTTTTTTTTACTAACACAGATAAATTACCTTGTGTTCATGACTGGCCTTTTGGAGTTTCTTTCCAACATTTTTTCGGCTCTTTTCGCATTTAATCTTGTCCTCCTCCTTTTTAGGACCTTTCATGGTAATTTTTAATTTCAATGCTCCCTGCAAAACATGCAAAATCAAATTATTTTACCAAAATTGTCGCGAATCAACTCTCTTGATCATTTAAGTTTTTAGAAAAACAATGCGATTCAATATATACTTGTTCGAAGTTGGTTTCTTGAATAGAAAAAGTTTGTTCGCTATGTTCCGAAGAGCAGTCCGAATTAGATACGCTATCCTCTTCGTCACCACTACTTTCGTCGTCTGACTCTGAATTAGAATCTGAATATGAGCAACTGCCTTCGCTTCCACCAGAGCTTTCGTCGTCGGAATCAGAATCTTCTTCGGAATCAATCGAATCTGTCCCTGTAATTTCGAAGTTGCATGTAAAGGTTTAAATAAGAAGTTTTATATCACAAAATTTGCACATTTTTGGCACCGCCAAGATTTTTGATTACCATGAGGCTCAGTAGCAGGATCCCAACTACCACCACCCTTTATAGCATCCATGTCAACAGTCGAGGGAAGCTCTTTCTCTTGCTCCCCATCGTTTTCTTCCCAATTCCAGTTTTGCAGTTCTAAATCTGAGGGATGGTGAATAACGGCATTCCATCCTGAGTCACCAGACATTTTTCAGCTTATCTAACATCCAGCTGAATCCAATAGAATACCATTCCTTATACTTTTGTTCACTCATCAAGCTTCTTTACGATACCAAAAAGCACATCTCTTCGGGGCTTAGTTTATATATAATATTCATTTATATAAATAATAACTAATGTCATATTTTTTTTTTTTTTTTTTTTTTTTTTTTTTTTTTAATACAATATTGTTTCACACAGAAATTGAAGTCTGTAACTCTGGAAAGCAAAAACAAATAACATTAGTCAAAAAACATTGTGACGCAATATTTGTCTTAGATCTAAAAGATATATACTACAATGTATAAGTTTATCTTAAACTTGAAAGAGCAACTTAAATAATAGTAACTTAAACTTTTCCATTCTTTTTTTCACATACGATGTAAAACATTATTGAGACCTAAAACATACAAGCGATTTTTTTCACCGTGCGGTAAAATAATTGTGAAACAAATCATCAGAGCTACACAATTTATTTACACAGTTACGTTACACTTGGATAGGCATATTTTTACCGCAGCGTTTTTAAAATCTGTGCGTGATAAAACGCTCGTGAGTCAAAAGTTGAAAGGTTTACAACCCTTTTTATTGGCATAAGAAACGATGCCGCAAAAAAAAATTGCTTTGTCACGCTATATTTTAATTACTTCTTATTCGTTTTTTCTCCTTATGTAAAAAAATTTTGTTACATCAGTGTCAACGTTTCTTTTTTACTCTCCCAAGAAATCAAGATCACTTTCTAGAACGCAACAAGATGGTCCTGGATTCATCTCTCAAACCTAGACACTTGTCTCAATTCATCTCCAAGTTTAAGAGAATGCTGATGTTCAACACCCAACGAGCGATTGGGCCAGCTTAAATCTAACTTTTATATTTGTCAGAACAAAAAGTAAACACCGTGTCGAAATTATGTCAGATCTCAATGTATATCAAAAACTAAAAGTTTGCAGAATTTGCAGTTGGCTCTCAACCTCTCGTGTTGTTTCTTCACCGTGTGTGAAAAGTTTATGGAAAAGTAGAACAGTAAGCTTTTGCTTTTCAACTTCTCTCTCTCTCTCTCTCTCTCTTTCTTCTCTATTTATCGTACGTTAAATACACGCATATCTCACCAATGTTCACGAATACCTCAAATTGTACACAAATGCGCGAATTCCACAAATCGCGGAATAATTTCAGATGAGAAAAAAAAAAAAAAAAGAAAAACAAACAGCAGCTCAATCATCGAACTATCGACAAGCGGAAAAACGTCGTCAAATTATACTTGTCTTATTGATGACTCAATACTTTTCGATAACATCGTCTAACGTGTATCATGTGTAAACATCGGATAACACAACGCTCGCAGGAGAGAGATCTCGGAGCGCGACGATTACCTTCGCAAGTTTTAGCTGCGAAACATAAAATCTCGCTCGCTCGCTCGCTAATTCGAATTCGCTCGCAGATCTCCACGACTCCGAGGTTGAGCGGCGTTGTTCGGTCGCGAGAACGAGCGAGATGACGTCGCTCAGGCGATTGGCGACGCAACGCGCGACAGCTGTTTCTTCGTCTCGCGCGCTAGGTGTTATGCCGCCAGGTGTGCGTGATGCTCGAGACGGGGATTTGGCGCGAAACGTCGTCGCGTTAATCGGACATGAGGCGGTTGGCGCGCCGCGTTGATTGTCAGAATTGCGAGACCAACGTCGGGCCAGGTGCTGGGAGATCGGTTCGGCGGCGTGTCGACGAAATGATCCTTCCGTTCGCGGCTGAATCCCAATTGGAAAGTCCGATGTTTACGTCTCCGTCAGCGGGATCACAAAATGGCGTTTCACGGCGACGTTACCGTAACACTGTGCGGCAAAACTCGTACGTTTTTGACGCCGTGCGGGAAGAGTGCGCGTCGCACCGATCGACGAATTCCTCGGTTGGTGGTCACACGTCGTCGTCCGCTATTAAACGCGGATTGTGCGTTTTTCCGAGTATTATCGCGGTATCAGATATATAATTGCGCGTACCTCGTGCGAAATGCGAATTCGCGCATCGCATTTCGCGACAACACTACAATCAGCACCTTGCACACACACGCGACACTATCGTCGCGTCGCGGCGAGTGACGCAACTTGCGTGCGGGGAACCCGTCGGCGATTGCGTGTGTCATGAAAATTTAGGGATACGTCGTGCACGTATTTTTCACGTAACGCGTGCGTGTCGCGTGACGCATCTTTCTCTTTTATTCTCTCTCTCTCTCTCTGTCACTCGTTCGCATTGACATTCCAAACAGAAATACTAACAGCGTTTTCGACCGGTTTTTTCGCCGACCGGGTTGAATCGCTGCCGCGAGCGATGTCACTTTGACAAATCGACCAATCGCGTTGCTCGATTTACCCAAGTGACGTCATTAATAGCGACTCCGATAGCGACTCAACTTTTGTAACCGGTCGAAAACGGTATGTGACATTTGATTAATTTTTTTTTTTTCTGAACCAGTTTTGAACAAATTAATCGGGTTAAGAAACTCGCGAGGAAATCAACCAATAACATATCGGCATTCTTTTGAACGTGAATCCGAAGAAGCTAGTTTGTGATTGGTTGATTTGCTCGAGTCTTGCCTCTTAAGTTTGAAAGCAGTCGTCACATTTTCGTCTTCGAATCCGGATCCGCATCAGACTCGTTTTACGAATTATCACAGAGATTTGATTGAAAATTTGATCGAGGCAAATGTTTGTTGTTAAAAAAACAAAATCAATTTTTTTTCATTCTTGATTGATCAAACTCAAATTTCCGCAGTTGCGGTATGTGACGTTACGGGCGTTTACGGCCGATTTCTTTATACTTCTCGATAGCTAATCCTTTGGATAAATTTCTCTGAGAACCAATAAGGAGAACCAATTTTGGGAGATATCTTCTAGATAAAGTTATCGAAAATTTATCTAGAAGTGAAAAAATTGACTGTTTAAAAATTGACAGCCAATTTTTTCACTTGTAGATAAGTTTTCGATAACTTTGTCTAGAAGATATCTCCCAAAATTGGTTCTCCTTATTGGTTCTCAGAAGAATTTATCCAAAGGATTAGCTATCGAGAAGTATAAAGAAATCGGCCGTAAACGCCGATAACGTAATGTCATATACCAACTGCGGAAATTTGAATTTGATCAATCAAAAATGAAAAAAAATTGATTTTGTTTTTTTAACAACAAACATTTGCCTCGATCAAATTTTCAATAAAATCTCTGTGATAATTCGTAAAACGAATTTTTTAAACAGTCAATTTTTTCACTTCTAGATAAGTTTTCGATAATTTTATCTAGAAGATATCTCCCAAAATTGGTTCTCCTTATTGGTTCTCCTTATTGGTTCTCAGAGAAATTTATCCAGACGGATAGCTATCGAGAGGTATGAAGAAATCGGCCGTTTAGAGAAATACACATGTATATCGTGTTTTAAATGAACGAGTCCGACGAGGAGGAGGAGGTGCAAGTACGTGCGGATAGGTGTCGCTTAGATCGCGGCGACGCGCTCGCAAACGCGTGGGTCTTGCGTCTAGATTGCGCGTATGCCGCATGTGTTGCTCCGGAGTCACTGTCTCCGGCTGGTGGTAGGGGAGTAGGAATTCAGAATCGGCAATATGGCCGGTCAGATGTGCAGGGTGGCGCAGTGGTGTTAGTGGTGCTGCGCGCTGTGGATATTTCTCTACTTCTCGTTATTTATATATGTCGAACTACCGCAAGTCCTGTCCGAATCTCGTGTGTTTTCATGGGCTCGGTGATATACTGTGCAGGAGCAGGAACACGGATTGCATGAAGGCATAGCACACGCTCACCGGTCAAGCAAACATGAAGTGAGTAATACAACATCGAGAGAGAAAGAGAGATAGCATCCCCGTGAAGGGAGAAAAGAGAGAGAGAGAGAGAGTGTGTGCGTGTGTGCGTGTATTGAAAAACGAATCGAGCGAAAACCAAGCGCAGCTCAGAGCTTTCGAACCCAGCTTTTTCTGGGTTCTCATCTCTGTGTGTGTGTGTGTATTTTTTTTTTTTTTTTCACGACAGTTGTGCGACTCCGTCGCTTTTCTTCTGGCCGATCCGCGCCGTCGAGTTTTACGAGTCGCCGTAAAGAAACGTGAACGTTCACGACGCGCGCGACGGTTTAATAGCGGACGATTATTTCGTTATTACTCCCGTAATAATCGCCTCGGAACCCCCGACGGCTATCGCACGACGGCTCTCTCTCTTCTCACGGATTTGTCACATCCTCTCGCGCGGATGTTAAGCAGCAGCAGCAGCAGCAGCATGTTAAAGGATCGCGCAACGATATCGATCACGCGTCGAGGGCGGGCACGCGTTTTTCTTCAATTTGATCCCAGTTCTTTAAATCCCAGTTTGACTCCGGAAGAGACGTTACAGTCCTCGTCCCCCCCCCTCCCCGTGTCTATCTTGTCTCTACCTGCCTCCGGTGGCTTCGAAAACAAAAAACGATACAATTCAGCGATAACGCGAATTGCAGCGGACGACAATATAAGGACAAGCGTGTACACACGCACACACACACACGTACACGTACACGTAAGAAACACTCTCGTTTTATTCTACAAAAGACGACGCTATCTCTCTCTCTCTCTCTCTTTCGTTTGCTTTTCGACGAACGCTTCGCGAGAGAGAAATGTCGCCGACGTCCTGTCTTCTTTCGAAGGGCCGGGAAAAACACAAAAGAATCGCTCGTGGCCGACGAAGTCACAGGTCGGAGGAGGATGCGAGGAGTCACAACGACGATGCGATCATTGACGCAAACGTAAAGACCGTTTCGCACATTCGTTCACATACGTTTACGTCAATTCTTCCCCCGTGACTTACAAGTTTTGCGAACCTGGTTCCACGTACGGCTTTTACGTACGGTTTTTAAGGATTATATCTTTGTGTCTCCCGTGTGTAGCCCCCCAAGGCGGCGGAGTTTACGTTCGTTTGTTCGTAAGCGCACCTTCTTCCTGCCCTTCTTTTGTCTCACATGTCGCGTACGTGAGTTGCATTTTGCATACACACAAACACACACACACACACATTTTGTCTTCCTCTCTCGTTCTCTTTCTCTTCGTCCCGGATTTTTCAATCTTGAGGCGTTTGTCTTGAAGACACCGCCGTGTCTCTCTTGTTTTTATAATCCGTCGGTCTCAATTTCGCAAGAAATATAACACAGACGTTCGCGCGTGATGATGTTTGTTTTTTTTTTTTTTTTTACACTAGTTCTTCAAAATGTTGGAGTTTCGTTGGCGTTCGACAGCGAAAAAGGTTTATTATCGCGGCGGCGACGTTTGCCTCTTTTTAAAGAGGCTTTGAATTATTATTTTCTCATCGCAAATTTCTTTTTTAGAGAAAAGTTCAAACTTTATTTCGCGCGAAAGAGATTTCAACGAGATCGATATATGTTCTCTTGCGTGTGTAAACAGCAAAGCGAGTATTTACACGATGTTTGAAAAATTACACGATGATGAATAAACCACGATGAAAAAGATACTTTCTCAACGTGTTCGTTTCAAGTTTTGCTTTTGCTCGTTCATGACGCGTAATGCAAAAGCCCGGCGAAGATTGCAAAACTGCGTGAGATTGAAGATCCGCGGTGATTTGCACGCGTGACTTGAGACACGCAGTTTCGGGGGAAGTCTCTTCGGGGAAAATCACATTTTTATTTCTTTATAATCTCGTAAAAACACATGTCATTCAATAATGTTGAATAAAATTGCACGAGTGAGTAAGGAAAGGAATGTAATAATCGAAAAAGGAAATGCCGTATCTAATCGCAATTTTTTAGTATTAGAAAAACACAATTTACGTTTAGCGTCGGAATATTATACGCAAAAATTTTTATGTTTCGTTGTTTCAAACAAAAAAAATCCCGTTGTTGTTTCGTTATTACACACACACACACTCGGAATATCTGAATACATTGGGTGTCAAGTGTAATAATTTTTTCTATCGACAGGAAATTTATAAACAAGTTACTCATCGGATATTGTACGATACTACCTGAGTGAGTCACGAGGAATCGGGAACGAGAGATAAGAGAGTTATCGATAGAATTCCTAGTGAAACTGCACGGATGACTTCACCCCGTTAATCCGATAATATGTGCTTTTACACGTCATAGAGATCGAGAGACGCGGGGGTAGCGTCTCGACGCCAAGTGGGTACTACGTGAAAGCAACGATCCGTCGAATGAGAGCCACTGCATGACGGCGCGAGGCGCTACCGAGTACTTAGTTATACCCTTACCTCCGTGTTTTTGCTCGACGAAACTCCGACTTAAAATATATTTTAGAGAACCGAAGCGGTAATGTGAAAAATCCTAACCCTGGACTTTTCTTATTCATTGCGAAGCACAAGCTTTCGGTTGCGAACAGTGCGAATTTATTGAAGAAAGAAGGAAAGAGAAGAGAGAGAGAAAAGAGAAAGATTTATTCGCTAAAAATAGTTTTGATATGAAAATACATTTATATGTGCGCATTATTAGTTCGCATGTTTTACAACACACGTGAAAAGGTTTTGTTTGACCTTAATATCGCTCGAATCAGCCAGCTGATTGCGTTATCTTGGGTTTTCACACATGTTTGTAAATACACAGAAACATTAGTTCTTCCGTAATAGGATTTTAAATAAAATCCACTTAGTTCTTTTGTAACAGATCTTTAATAGGTTTTTATCAAGTTGGTAATAGGTTTTGGTGGAAGTTTTAGGTCGCGTTATTTACTAAAATAACTTTTTTATTTTGTATAGAAATGTGCGCGCGTGACCCGCATTTTGTTCTCGCAAAATTTGTCTTCAACTTTGCACGTTGGAATATTATTATTTGTTTTGTATCACTACGTTGTATCTCGACGTTGACGACAATTGATCGATGTTAAAATCCAAAAAAGAAAACCTTCGTCGAAAATTTATCATCAGCAAGATATCATTTTACAGATTGAAGAAAAGTTTCGCAAATACGGGAAGTTACGCAAATTTTTTGCGTTTCATATCGCGGCGCTAACGCAACAACGAGTCAGCGCTTCTGACGATTGAGAACTCTGATTTTGTCACGCAAAACCTCACGCCGCGAACAAAAGACTCTTGCAAAAAAAATAAAAAAAAATAAAACGCGCGACCACACTTTATCTCCCGGTGTGTAATTACACGCACAAAATTGTCTAAATCGCGATATATATCCGTTGCCAAAATGAGTTACCGTCGCGTGGAAAAAATTTGATTTGACAAAGAATACATATACGAAGAATAACAATCGAATTCGAAGTGTCAAAAGAATCAACGTTGCTGCATCCGATGCTGTTTTCTGATCCGGGGATTGAGGTGAAAATCCCGTGATTTCAGGACTTTATTTTGTATATGTACGTGGTCACACCGGTTATCGAGCGTGTTGAGGCAAGGCGCGGCGAAGGCCGCGAGTGACTTCCGCTCAATTCCGCGTCATTCCACCTTGCCCTTCAACACGGAGGTTTAGTTCGGACGGCCATATCTTCTCCTTGTTCTCTTGCGTACATACACACACACACACACACACACACGAACGCACCGTGCGATTAAAAGGACGATTGTAGATTTGTAGGGCCGAAAACAACTGCTTTTCTCTGAAAATTCTTCAAGAAAAAAACTTACCGCGAACAAAAAGAAAAGATTGATTTTCTTCATTGCGCACACATGTGCAACACGCTTGTAAGTTAATGCACTCTTGACTACGTTAAAACACGCGGATTTGTCATAAATAACAACTGTCGCGGACTATATATTTGTCAAAACGCGCGCGGATTCGCAGTTTCTATTAAAAACTTACAAAATTTAATTTAAATTAATAATTTCTAGAAAATTTTCAACAGTATTTACAAATATAAAATTTTTATCGTTTTAATCTATAATTTATATAACAATGTGTATTTTTAATATATTTTTTTTTTTTAATACAGGGTTTTAATGCTTAATCGCGACTGTAAATCGCGATTGCGTGTCTAAAAAAAAGTTTATCGCGATATCCGTTTTGTTTCTTTATTGTGTGTTACCTCCCTTCTTTCTTTCGAGATGATATATATGTTGCAACGCAAACGTTCTCGGAACAACCGGATGAATATTACGGCCTAGCGGGCGTGTGTTGCGCGCGTTGTTATCAATCCGCTTTGCTCCGCCTGACCTGTGTGTGTGTATGTTAACGCTCGCAGTAGCGAAGCGAGATTCTAATATTTGTAATTGTTTAATAACGCGCGCGTTACAACACGATTTTGATCCTCGCGCGAACAACAAACAAAAATGCGTCGCAACGCAGCGCGATAACAAATTTTTAATATCGTTATTTAACTTTCGCCCGGCGGATACCGTGAGTTCATTCGAACCCGACGCACGTCGGCTCCTAAGTCACAATCGTTCAAAGTATATAAACATTGGCGTATTCCCTCACACTTTCTACCGCTCACGCCCGTCACGAATCACGAAACGGACGAATGTCTTTTTTAGTCTTTGGAGGACGACCGGCAGTTTTTCCTTTAGAATTTTGAATTTGTTTAACATAAAATTTATGCGTGCAGAACCTACATATATGTTGCGCCAAGTTCCCGATTTTTGTTGCTTTGATCGCTTTAGTGGCCGCAAGAGCGGCTCTCTAAAGATTTAAAAGCAACATTTCGCTACACGGATTTATGCGAACACCCAGCATTCGCCCTGCACGCGCGTTGTTAAGATCATCCGCCGTTCGAAGGTTAAGTTACAGACTAAGAAGAACACAGTCGAGAAAGTGAGGGAGATATATCTCACGTCACGTGCTAACCTCGTCCTGTTCCTGTTTCGCCAACACGCGAGGGGGAGCGCGGACTGCGCCCCGGTGAAAGCGAAAGCCAAATGAGCATGCGAGAGCTCTTCCGCGATTGTGCGGACACTCGCGGATATCATTTCGGAATTACTTTTTATACACTTGTTCACGGAGTGAGTTCACCTTTCTCCGTTTCCGTTTCGTTTGACCGGTGGTTTAAATCCCAGATCTCTCGAGAGATCTGATTTTTAAATATCCGAGACGGAAATTTACAAATCAGTGATCTCGAGTTACATGTAAAATATATCGAGTTACAAATTGAATTGATTCTCGAGCACATCTAAATATACTCAAATAACAATAAATAAAATATAAGTATATTAAAAAAAATGAAATAAAATAAGTATATTTAAAAAAATACTTAGTACGTTATATTTGTGTACGCGGAACGACACTTTTTGGATCATTCTTTAATAGATCACGGGTCAGAAGTGTCTTCTCAGCCCCTTGCACAATGGAAGGAATAGCGATAGCGATAGAAATAACACAGTTTTTAACACAGAATTCCAACTCGTCGGAAATTTTATCGCTATTGCTTATTCCGATTTTCTCATCTGCATTGATACATGTGTAGTTTTGTATGTTAGATTCCGCTGTTCCTACCTTTATTTTTAAATATAAACTCTTTAAAACTGATGTTATTTCTATCGCTATCGCTATTTCGTCCATTGTGCAAGAGGCTTTCTTCTCAAAGTATGTGTTTTTTTTCTTTGGGAAAGAAATGTAATAACCAGCGATCTTTGATGATATTGGCGACGCGAATCGACAATTGCTCAACGAGAACAAATTATCTTGGCTATCATGTGGGATTCCATCGCACACACACACACACACGATGTAATTTTCCAAATGTTCACCGAAAAAATTGTATTCTTGTTTTGAGGATATCCCACTTACTTTAAGTATATTTTATACTAAAATAGGCGCCAAGAAGAGTTTCTTATTTTAAGAGAAAAATCCTCTAAATAGTAACATTGATAAGAATATATACTGATTAGAATATAAACAGCCTCTATAGAAAAACATATATATATCTCACTATCGAAAAAGACTATATTCTTAAATAAAGAATATATTCTTAATTTCAGAAGAATATCATCTAAAATCTTTAAGAAGATTTTTTAAGTATAAAATCTTCTACTTACAAGAATATAATTTTTTCGGTGTTGGCTCGACGAGATACGATCTTGTCGCGAGACCTTATCGTATCGGAAGATTATTTATTATACACACGCAATCGGGAAACATTTGTCTGAACTTTGATCTACGATCTATTTTTTATTCTTACAGACCAAAAATTAAATCAAGTTGTGTAAAATGTTGAATAAAACCGTCTAATCTTAGCATCTCTTTTTGAGAAAGAATTTCTCTTTCGATACGTATGTATTAGGTCTACCGGAAAGTTCTGTCCGTTTTTGTAATAAAACAAAATACAAATTTTTCTTAATTTTTTAAAAATCGGATATACAAATTGTCCTCACGCTGGCAAGAAATCATTAATATAATAATGGAAATTATATTATTTAATAAAGTTTATTGACGGTAAGAAAAATTTGTATTTTGTTTTATTCCAAAAACGGACAGAATTTTCCGGTAGACCTAATATATAATGCGACACAACGAAATCGAGAAAAAATATCGAGCAATCGACGAACGAGCGCGCGTAGGAGAAGTCGAACAATTGGACTGGCAAGCAAAAAATTTCGGTGTGTTTTGTGTGTTCGCAGCGAAGTGAGCATATCATCCGCTCGTGCGTCGGTGATGGTGTACGACGACGTGAACAAAAAATGGATACCAAGCGGTAGCTCGTCCGGCCTATCCAAGGTTCAGCTCTACCATCATCAGGTGAACAACACGTTCCGTGTAGTCGGGAGAAAACTGCAGGATCACGAGATCGTTATTAACTGCGCGATACTCAGAGGGCTCAAGTACAATCAGGCGACGGGAACGTTTCACCAATGGCGGGATAACAAACAGGTGTACGGACTCAATTTCTCCAGTAAGGACGACGCCGACGCCTTCGCCAAGGCGATGTTTCAGGCCCTTGATGTAATTTACATTCTTTTCTTTTACATTACGTACAATTGTCTTGTTATTGAAATTAACTTTCGATTAGAAGAAAAAAAAATAATGAAACATTACGTTTTCATTGGAATATTGACTTTAAGTTGTATCTGTTGGATACTGTCGTAATTGGCGATTTTTTATCCTTAATTAACTTGTAATTGTACATCTTTCTTGCGTAGGTGCTAAGCAACGGTGGCAACATATCAAGGAGTCTCGCTCCGACAACCACCACAGTTACTCAACAACAGACCGCCTATCAACAACAGCAGCAGCAGCAGCAGCAGCAGCAGCAGAGCCAACCAGTCGCTCAGCACGAAGAAGATATGGGATACAGGTATACTTTTCCGTGTTTATTTGTTTTTCTCCTATTTTTCAAACATATTGCAGCACACAACTGTTGTGACGAATATTTTTTATCACGACATGTAGCGTTTTTACATATAATGTTGTTTATTCGCGCAACATCGTCAAATAAAGACGCAATTTATTTATTTATTTTTTTTTTTTAATCTAAAGTTTTTACTAATACTATATAACAAATTGCCATGTGTTAGCACGCCAGGCGATTTGCTATTCGCGATTCCGCGATCGTTATAGGAGACAGAAAAAGCACAGAAAAAGTCATAGAACTTAATTCATTGCAACGTAAAACTGTCTAAACTTCCCTATCGTTAATCTAAAAGCGAAAGTCACACATCTGTCCCGACTGGTTGCAGTCAAAGTCATAACACGCGGATCTCCTTGTCCCTGGGCCATCTGCCTACAGGGAGTCAGACAACTCCCGATCACCATGCGACCATTAGTGGTGCCGTCGGCACCGTTATTGAAGTGGGTTGTTCGCATGGCTCACCAGGCAGTGGACACACGAGGTGATCTTTCGCCCTCTTAACCCCTAATAAACACAATTTTTTCATAAATTATAGCAATAAGAGCATTTTTTTAATGCAACTTTTAACTTCAGTACACTTCACGCGCAGAAAAATATCCATCAAGAAGCAGTGCTTTTAATTGTATTAAATATTTTCCGTTTTCACGAAAATGTATTGCACATGTGTTTAAAATTTCAATCAATTCAATAACATTATTATTTTTGTTAGATTGTTATGTTATTAGATTATTACCGATTATAAAGATCTCTCTAGGATTTCTGATTGAAGAATATAGGCATTTTAGAATGACCGTTTCGCTCCTGTTTCTCTCTCTTCTTTTCTTTCATCTCCTTTTGAATAGTCCTCCTTTCCGAGATATAAATTAAAATTAAATTGAAAAACAACAAAGATAGACGGTTCACTAGCGCTTGTCAACCTGGATGTCTATTAATCGGCTTCCGTAAAATTGCCAACTTGTATGACTGATTTTTGTTTTGCAATTAGTGAAGATTAAAAAACTAGGTTTTTAAAAAGGATCGTTCTGTTTTTTGTCGTAGTATACAGTGAAATAGAAAAAACTGTTATAGCATAAGAAAGGAGAGTATTACATACTGTACATCTTGATTAAATTTATCGTTAATAATTAAACTCTTTTTATTAATCATTTATAAAATTGTTGTGTGTATATTTTGAAATATTCATCAAAGTAGTCACAGAATATTTTAATTTGCAACATGTATTACAATTAGGGAATTATGCTTTATGATCGATTGTGTCTAGTATGATAGTCTAGATGGCTGATTTTATTACGCCTGTTTTAATAATGCATTCTGGATTGACGAAATATATCATTCTACTAACTATCGCTTGTTTATTTCTGTTTAGAACCATGACCAGAGAAGATGTAGCAATAATTCAAGAGCGCAGAATGTCTCAACAAAGCCAAGGTATTACCTACTATTAATTAAGATATTATATTTTTTTTCTAGTATAGTATATATACACATGCGAAGTAAATATCACATATGTTACAGCAACTAGCAGTCCCAATCCTATATCACCAAGTTGCCCGCCAGTTGTGCAGCAGCAGCAGCAGCAACAACAACAGCAGCAGCAGCAACAACAGCAGCAGCAACAACAACAACAATCCGGTCATCATCGAACTTCATCGGCACCACCGGCACCTCAGCCGCCACAACAGCAGCAACCGGCGCTACAGAATATACAAGCCGGTATCCCGGCTGCTCCGCAAATATCGGCTGTATTAGCAATTGGTCCTCCGGTACCACCTCCCCAACCGCCAATCGCACCTCCTGCTCCTCCATGTCCGCCGGCGATGATAAACTTTAATTCGCCCGCGGCGCCACCGATGATGATGAACCAATACGCGCAATCACCGTCATCTCAAACGAATCTTGCGAATCAGCAGTCTCAATGTCAACCTATTTACGTAACCAATCAGGCGAATCAGTACGGTGCTGCACCTGCGAACGCTCAATACGCGGCCACCACGGTTACTAGTAACAGTAGTAGCGCTGGAAACAATGCGAACGCTGTTGTAGGTCAGAGTCCGAGCCAGTATCCGCCGTCCGGCGCTCAAAACACTTTCTACGGTACTAATAATCAGACGAACAGTTACGCTACTGGCGGACAGGTTAACACAGGCCAATACAGCCAACCGACTGCTAATCAGGCGCAATATAGTAGCAGCGCTGGTAGTCAATATGGAAGTAGTAACTCGATAAATCAATACGCCGCCGGTCCGCCGCCATCCGGTCCGACGAGTCAGTACGCTGTCGCGCAGACCGTTGTCGGTCAATCGCAATACGGAACTAATATTGTGTCTCAGCAACAAGCACAGTACAGCGGTACCAGTCAGGTGCCAGTCCCTGCTACAGGCACCACAAATCCGTATGGAACACCGTCAAACTCAGTGAATCAGTATGCTGCCGGCGGACACCACCCGGTTAGTGCTAATCCTTACGCTTCCATTCCTAGTAGCGGACCGCCGCCACCCCCGATGGTACCGCTAACCGGACCCGCTGCACCGCCACCGCCACCACCACCACCAGTACCTAACGCTAACAATCCTACCGCTTCTGGTAGCTCTAGCAGTTCTCTGAACGATCCTGTTCCTGACGCCAATTCGTTAGCGGCCGCTCTACAAGCTCGTCTAAAAAAGAAACAGGTAATTTTCTTTAATTTCTCTTCGCATTAATACAGTTGCTATTTCCACGCACTGCGCGAAACGGAATTACGTTACACGTTAACATATCTTGAATATATGATGAAGATACGCACGCACACGTGCAATAAACACGCTTCTTCTATCAACAGCAACAATCGCAACTAACGGAGAATAGCGGCTCGAGCACTAGCAGTAGCGGTAGCGGAAGCGGCGGTGGGAGCGGCAATTATGGCACTTTAGGAAGAGGCGGAGGTGGTGGAATGGCTTCCATGATGGATGAAATGGCTAAGACTCTGGCACGCCGACGGGCTGCTGCTGAAAAGAAGCAACCTGAACAGGTGGTACGTAAGATCATTGATCGCGCGCTATTGGGATCGTTTTGTTAAAACTTGAAAGAAAGAGAGTCGCGCGTGCGCGTGTGCTGATCCAACAATTTTTTTTTTTTTTTGCAGGAACCGGAAAGCTCGCCAGATAAAAAGTCCTGGGATAAAAACAATACGTCAAATAATAAATTTTCCAATGGTGCCGAGTCACCGAAATCAGTACGTAAGAGATTCGGCTCGGCTTCGGAAGATACTCTGCTCAAGGTAAACGGAGTCAACGACGGAGTCTCGCTCACTGCACAAGAAATGGAGGCCTTCAAAGCGGAAATAATTAAAGAAATGCGCAAAGAATTCCAGAAGATGAAGCAGGAAATAATCGACGGTACGATTATATTATCGATATATAGATATTGCAGCTTTATTAATTTTTGTTTTTTACGAGCAGGTGAAAGAAGCAGTTTTGAACTCATGCAATACATCTTTTTTTTCAGCTGTAAGAACAGAACTCAACAAGAGATAAAGAAAACGTTAAAGAACACGTAAAAAAAAAAAAAAAACGACAAAAGCTCTTGAAACCGAAAAAAAACTAAAGTAATGATACAGAAGAAGACAAGAAAAAAAAAATAGGAAAACGTTAGAGGTTTGTGACTGAGATATCGGAACGATATATCATCGAAACCCGCACACAGGTTTCTGAAACATATTCGCGAGAATGTAGTAACGATTACATTCGTATATATATTGGACGTACTTGTATGTAAGTTATTTTGACATTTTTAAATGACCAAAAACCTCTTTTCTCGTTGTTTGCTATGAAATGTCGTAACAAAAAACGTTGAATCAGTTGAGTTTTGATTGATTCGATTGATTAACGAAATATCTCGATAAATCTTCGCGCACGCACAAGGGATCACGGAAAAATTCTCTCACAAAATGAGAAGAACATTTCAATGAAAAAAATAAAAAAATAAAAAAAAAAATAAAAAAAAATAAAAAAATAAAAATGTACACGCACAATAGGAGATAGTATTATATTGCTTGGTAGATTAAAGGGGATTATTGATATAAAGACCAAAAATCTGTGAGAGTGTACTATTTATAATATTATAAATAATATACATATACTCTGGATCTTTATATATACATAAATAAATATTCGCAGCAATATCTATCTATCACAAAGCGCTCAGTTAGAGTCTCCTTTCGAGAGAGACGTATTACAATTGATAAGATCGTTATGAAAGTTATTTCTACCGTGTTTTAGCGTGATAATTTATTCATTTGATTCGGTGAGAAACTCAATTATTTCAACGTTTAAGTTGCGCAATTGTATCTTTTTTTTTTTTTTACTTGCATACGATCAGAAACGATTTCTATAACACTTCTTCTCTTGCATATATATATATATATATATGTGTATATATATGACCGAGAAATAACCGTTTCTTTTTATATATATATAAAAAAAAATAAATAACCGATTTCACACATCATGTAAAACATTCAGTGCAGAAGTTTACTTTTGTCAATGTCGTGGCATGTGTTTCCCTCGCACTTTTATATCTTTTGTGTTTCACTTTGTTGGCACGATATCAAAACTACAGCCGTCGCTGTTTTTGATGAATTTAACGCGTATTTTGTATATTTAAGTTTTCTTTTTCTTGCGAACATCACACAAATTGATCTCTGTATGAAAATATAAGGCATATACATTCCAAGATATAAATCCTTCCTCGATACTGCGTTCATCTCCTAGAGATGTTGGAGACACTGTTGTAAATAGCAATAAAGTGGAAAAAAAAAAAAATAAAATAAACGACGATAGACGGATGCCACGATCGTTGATTGTGAAATTTTCAAAATACGTATATCGCGCTTAAAAATAATAATAGTTAAGAAATCTCCATGTTGATCCATTCCCGAGTATTTGAATTGCGACTCGACGCACGTCTAAACACGATGATCCGTTCTTTGCGAAGAGTGCTGTCCGCATGCATGAGAGCGTGCTGTTTGTTTAAACGAAATATTTCCATACGAGCAAGGACTTTGAGCTTTCTGTCATGCGACTCTTTCATTTAAACAAAGATTTTTGCTCGCGCGCACAAATAGGCTAACGAACATCCGCCGATGATGCTGCAATTCTAGACAATATCAAGACAAGACTCCTAAATAACAATAACTCGTAAAAAAAACTTTTTTTTTCATAAAAAACTTGATACTTAAATGAAAAATCATTGTGAAGTTTGTTACTCATCGTAATCGTGGATATGTAAAACAAAGAACGGCAGAATAGCAATTTATGTAAAAAAAAAAAAAAAAACTACTCACGATCGCCTTCGTGAGCAACGAACGTGACGATCTCACGATTTGTTCGTACATTTGCTTAGACTTGCAGCATTTATTCTGCTTTCGCGCACACATCTCGGAATTTTTATTTATTTTACTTTATTCTCGACACATGTTACTGCGATCGAACAAATATTTATGCCAAGAACCGCCGTAGCTTTTAATCGACTCGTCAATTCGAATGCGATACACTGTAATAATGCTTGATTCATTACGACGGTCACAAACGCCTAGTATTATAAAATGTTTAAACGTTGTGTATGTGTGTGTGTGTGAGAGAGAGAAAGAGAGGAAGACGAAGAGAGAGAGAGAGAGAGAAACGCATATGCGTATATTGTGCATTGCGCTAAAGAGATTCGCGAACTACGTGATGCGAAGCCGGGAGAAAAGCTTCCTCTTCTCCATGCGCCGTTCCCCTCCAGCCGTCAAGCAGCCGGTCAAGCGCCTTACGGTACGACGGAAGGGAAAGCTTCTTTTCTGGAGATGCCTGCTGGTCTATTCTGTAACTTTTGCAACGCACGTCTGTAACGCAAAAAAAAAAAAATAATCACGTAACTTGCACTCAAAACGACGCGCACGGTCAAGAAATTGAGCAAAAGCATTTTTTATACATGACAAGTTACCGAAGAAGAAACAATAATAAGTTTCCGTGAACGCAATTTTATATTCGCTCTCGTCGCGTTATCTCGTCGTGCAAAAGACTGGTTTATATGTGAATATACAACACATATCTGTTTTTTAAATCTAAAATCAGTTGAATTGTTGCGCGCGTGACTAATATTCAACAAAATGTATGTGCTAACAAGAATGGATGTAAGTGCGAATAAGCGCGTGAGGGAAATTCCTACGAGCTGAGCACTTTTTTATTTTATATATACGAAATTGACTTTATATACAAAGTTTTGATTGGAAGAGCACTGAAAAAAAAAAAGTCTTAATAATATTTACCAAATGCATTTGGTTTGAGCGTGCGCTATTTGATGATTAGCATCAAATATGATAATAGTTACCTTATTCTTTGATGATAATGCAAAACAATTTTTTTCATCATTAAATTGTACCAGCTAAATTCATTGGTAATCAGTATAATTTGGTGATAAGTGAACCAAAAATCGTTTGGCTATTATGTGTACCACCGTAAATCGGTAAATAGTCGCCAAAAACCTCGGCAACAAATATCAAGCGTCGCTGAAGGTTATTTGTTACTACTTATCACGTTATTTTGTCATTTACTTTGATTGCAACTTCGTCAAAAAAATTTGGTAACTATTGGGCTTGATGATCAAATCTTTTTTTTTTTTTTAGTGAATTGTCTCACGTGATTTTCTTCTAAGGCTGAATATTTTAACACCATTTTTTACAATGCGATATTTTGCCGCACATTCTTACACGTGCACATCGACGTGCTTGTTTATAATAAGTATATAATTATAAGGATTCTTGAATATAATTTGTATCGAGGGAAGTTCAGAGTTAGATAAGAGACAGAGTTTCTAGTCGAGTCACGTGTCTAAAAAAAGTGAGAGATAGTTTTTTGAAAAGAAAAGATTAGTGCGCAAATTGTAACAAGCAAGCGTCAGTAAAGCTTATTTCTGATTCATTTTTTTATTGATAAATTTTTATCTTATCTTTCTTTTTTTTTTTTTAGTTTTACTTCTCTCTATCTAAATATCGGCTAATTTTACATACGCAATAAAATATTTATTTATTTATTAGCGAGATACAGTTCGGTTCGTGCAGCGCATCATCGATTCATTAAATACTGAAATAACATCACATGCGGATAGTTCTGCCAGCAATCAAGAAACACGCGCGAGAGAGCAATTATCTGTTTGTTTACTTGTTCTTTTTCTTCTTCTTTATACTTTCTTTGGGATCATTCCTCTTTCTCATTTTTTTTTTTTTTTTTTTTACACATGTACATTTTCTGTGCTTTAGTTCTCTGTAGTCTTTGTATATATATAATTATTATCTGTGTTACTATGATATATTTATTCTTTTATTTTATCCGTGTTTCTTTCCTTTATTTTCTCTTTTAACGAAACATATTGCAGCGAAAGAGAGAGAGAGAGAGAGAGAGAGAGAGAGAGAGAGAAAGAGAGAGAGAGAGTGATTTTTTTTTGTGTGTGTCGCAGTTACATGGAAATATTGTGAGACACAAAGAGCAATTTCCTTAGCGGCAAGAGCTTCGTCTTCATCTCGCCCTGCGTTTCATTTTTCTACTATCAGTTTGCTTGTTTCTTTTTTAAACATATACAGGATATTTTGATATAACTAACACTTTAGTATAATAAGTAATGGTGTAGATTGTATAGAGAATCTTTGGCGAGAAATGATTTCTTCTTCAGAGATACTTTTTTTACGGAATGTCATTGTCACTTTTTATGATAAAATTCATTTTTGATACATTTGGAATGAGAAAGAAAAGAGAAAAAATATGAGTGCGTGTGTGTATGTATGTGTGTGAAAATGAGAGAGAGAGAGAGAGAGAGACTATTCCGTTGTTCCGTTATTACCTGCACTATTCCAATCTACAGAGAGAGATTTTTAACCATCGTAATAACGGAACATGTCTTTTTTTTACGTTATTACATTAAATAAAAATTAAATTATATAAGAAAGCAATTTAAAAAAAAAAAAAAAACAAATTATATATTGTATTTATATTGTATTTATTTGTGTGTGTGCTTCTCTAAAGCTTGATTTTCAACAAAACATCTCTACTTTTAATCATACAAATATGATATATATCGCAATATTTTTAAGTGACAACAGGATCATTTTTCTGCACTGTGGTCGTAGAATTTGTCACTAAAATTGAGCGCGCAGTTGTCGCGTGAATATTTGCGATACGCACACATAATTGCGCGTTAAAGTAATATTTGCTTCTGTTTCCTCATTAGAATTTTTTTTACATTCGATTGTCTATCGCGCTCGTTAATGGATTGCATTTTTATCGCCTCATTACGTTTCCACTTACTTACGTTTGCGACTACGCGCCATCGCATACGCGATACGCGTATTAGTCGCTTATACATCTTGCACATAGATATAGTATTCTATTGAGAATATCTTACAAAACAAAACACTATAATTTTCATATCGTAGTTCTATACAATGCGAGTATTAAGAGTAATTTGTGTTAAGAGTTAAAAAGTTAAGAAGAGAGGATAGAGAGAGAGAGAGAGAGAGAGAGAGCGATCGAGATCCGAAAAGGCTAATAGCGATAAAGAATTATTGCGAACGAATTGTAACTAATAAGCACTGTGTATTATGAAATCGCTATGTTAATGATCGAATATATAAGCGACTCTGAATTTAAAAACAAGTAAAACCAGCGGCAGAGATTTTCAATTAATTTTTTCGATGTGTTTCATTTATTTCTCCCAAAACAAATTTTCGTTAGAAAATGCTTCTAGATCTCGTCTTCGTTTTCATTTTGGTTTTTTTTTTTTTTTTTTTTCGAGTGATTTCGCTGTACATGTGAATAAATATTGTTTATATCATATATTATTTTTCAACCAATAAAAAAAAACGCACAGACACTAGAAAACACCTATATTAGATATAAATAATATTGAACACCATTTTTTTTTACATTGACGTGCAAATAATTATTCTATTATATTAGTAATTAATATATTTTATAATATTAGCGTTAATTAAAATTTTACAATATATGTACGTATGTATAATTAGCGCGTGACAATGTAATCTTGCAAAAATGTGTATTCTAATTTTTTTTAATTATAAGTATATCGTCGTTTATATATTGATTATTGATATTGTCGTGTCGCGTTTGACTTCGGGTGGTGTTATAACGGTTCGTGTTGTTTATAGGCTATACTTTATAGGCATGCATGGATTGATGATTGCGTATATGGGAAAAAAAATTTATATATGTAAAGCATTAATTGATCAAGCTTTGCGCTACAAGAAGCGTGCATTGTGAAGAGTTCGATTTTCGTGGTATCCTTTAGTTTGAAAAATCACACAGCTTTGTCCTGCCTTCGAAATAAGCGATATATACATATATATATATATTATACATAATACAGAAGAAATCTTTCGTAACGTGTAATAAGAAACTACGGGAATTGTGGGACGGAGCAATTGACGTACGTACGGTTTTCCGGTTTATAACGATTAAATGCATTTCTCTCGGATGCAATTTCCGGATTGCGCCAATGACTGGAAATAAAATTCATGCGAACAAAAAAAACGATCTTATACATATATATATATATATACTCGTGTAAAGTAAACCTACGTCTCTATAACTATACCGAGTGCGTAAAGCGTAATCAATGGAAGAAATGGATTTCAGATTGTTTAAACGTTCAAATTGATGGGGACGACATGTAAGAAACGTGATCGATGCACGTATCGATCGAGTATTCGATGTTCGATGATGACGATCATCAGATTTATGATCTCCGCGTTTATATTCTCTCGAAAGCAGAAGAAAACAATCTACATATGCTACACAAGAGATATAGAATATATAGATTTCGACAACGTTTCGAAAACGCAAACGAAGCTAAAAATGGAAACAATCGCTGTCGGAAGAGAGACGTGTGCGAGGATGCATCATGCGAACTTGTTACACAAGTCGCCGTTGTTGGCGTGCCGAATTTTACCTCGAATTGTGATATGCTGTGCTGAATATAATCGCGCGCGCGAAATCTCGGACAGCGTCCGTCAACAGCCATCGACTGCCAAACTCGAGATTTTTCTCATAAGTTCCTCGCAGCGTGTGTTGAGAATTTCAAGTTTACGGACGAGAAAGCAGCTCGTCGAGATATGTAAACGCGTCTTTCGCTACGAGTTGTTTTTCTTTCTTTTGACATAATGTGGAGAGAGAGAGAGAGAGAGAGAGAGAGAGAGAGAGAGAGAGAGTGCGATTTATATTTAATAATCATTGTTGACACATGTTGAGACATCGATAAGTGTACGCACATCGTTCTGTGTGATAACTGGACACTATTTATTGTTTTTCACATATGTTTTTCAATTTGATTTTGCACATTTCTCTAAACTTACGTGAACGTTTTTTGTATTTCTGTTTCTGTTTTGTGTTTGTTAACGCACAATTTTTTGTTTCATAAAAAGCAAAATTTTCTTACAAACACAAATGTATCGACAGACTACGTTTTTCAGTGAAAGACGAAACGAGATTCACGGATACTGCGAAAATTAATGTAATATTATAATATAATGAATAAACAGTAGAGGAAGAGAGAGCGAAAGAGAGAGAGAGAAAGAGAACGAGCGAGTGAAATAAAAAAACTCCACTTTGTATCAAGAAACAATGTTCTTTTGAATAATAGCGAAAGCGCGAATTATATGTACAGCGAACACTGAATATGGGCTACTACTTTGTTTCGTAAAATGTATCTTGAAAATATTTCTATGTAAATGAATGATAAAACAATAAAAAGAGTATACGCTGTACGGAGACGTTCTCTTTGTGATCACTGTAATCGCTAATGGATCGCAATGACACGTGTACGATTGAAGGAAAACATAATTTTGCGACAATTCAAACAACGTAAGTATCGGCTTTTTTTCTACAGAACGTGAAAAAAAAAAGAAAGAATAGAAGGTAACTGTCTCTCAATAACCGGACATTTGTTACAGAAATAATTATTAGATATGTAGAAAATGAATTTATTATATTATTTTTATAATTGTATATTTTTATTATTTTATTACGTAAAAATACTTAATTTAAGTATTTTTTACAATATCTTTTTAAGTTCTCGACTTCACGTATATAAATATTTGATCATGATTACACTTCTTCGGCAAATGTGTCCCGGTTCGGTTATTGGGACATTTACCTCACATCAAGTTCGTGTGTCACGCGAGTTTGCGAAATAATGCCGACAAAAGTGTAGCACATCGATTGTTCCGTTCAATTCGGTCAAATCGCCGACCTTTGTATACTTATATACTTCTGTTTTATATAACGATCGATATTCAACGATAAGCAACTATTTGCGACGATGATGAATCTTTTATTACGTCACGAATAGGCGCTGACTCGATTCCCCGCACACGCATACATTCTCTCTCCTTGTGTGCGTGTGCTTCCACATTTATATGTACATATATATTCGCACATTCCTAAAGAAATACGCGCGATTGCTTTTTTTGTTTGAATAATACATTATTTTTGAAGCGATGTGTACAAATACAGAAGAGATAAAACAAGAATCAATTTGTGATCTGTTTGAATTTATAGGCAACTCTCTTGTTCGGTAATATTCACTCACACACGTTTTTTGAAAAAAAAAAAAAAAAAAAACGATTGACGTAACACGCGAATAAAAAAGTTCGCGTTTTTACAAGGTAATGAGGCCGTATTCGCAACTTCGCTGAGAAAATCTCATCGGATCTGAACGCAGTAAGATTTGCCCGATATACTACATATATATATTGCAAATTGCCCTTTATGTGTGTAATACGATCGCAAAATGTCAGTCTACATGTCAGTGTTTCTGAAATATCCTCTGAAGCTAAAAGGATGCTACATTCTTTGTTTTGCAACTCCAGAAAAAAATAACATTCTGACTACGTGTGTGTGTGTGTGTGTGTGATCTGGCACCCTTCTTGAATTAAAAGAATTGTTTTTTTTTTTTTCGACGCCGATCCAGAAAAGGAATTTATTACAAAAATAAGTGGAAAGTGTTTTCTCTTACAATGAGAATATATAGTTTTGTTTTTTTCTATGCTAAGTAATGGAACGATGATTCGTTGTGGAGTCGAACCGATGCGGAATTGCGCAACGGATCGATATGATGTCGCGGTATCACGACGTGCCTACAGGGTGGACCGGAATTTCAAATTTCAAGTGTTTTTTTTCATAACGTAGGAAATGAAATATACATTTGAGATATCACAATCGATTCTAGAGAAAACGAAAACAAGAAACCGTTTCCAGCTTTGTATTCCAGAGCCTTTATGTCAGAAGAAAATCAATCGACTCGACCTTTTGAATCTGAAAGACATCAAAATTGGTTTTTAAAAAAAAAAGGATTTTCAATGTTCACAAATAATATATATTTGCAAACGACAAATATTCTAATAAACCGGATATTTGCTGAAGAAATAATTACAACCAAGTATTTTATAAATTAATGAAGTTATATATAATCATTAATTTTTAAAAAATCATATCTGACAAATACTTAAAACATTTGAAAAAATTGTTATGTTTAACAATTTGACAACATCTAACAATTATTTCTTTTACAAATATCCGGCCACTGGTCCGGTTTTGTCGGAGTCTCGCGGCTGCGCACAGAAAAAGAGAACATCCCCCTATTTTCTCCCCGAGAGACGTTATCGCGTGCTCCGATGTACAAGAGGGAATTTCTGCATGTCGTGTTTGTGGCACATGGAGTTGCGGCCCTGAAAGTCACCAAGCTGGAGCGCGCCGCTGAACGTGCGTCTATGTACGTGTGTCGGGAAGGGCGCGCGTGGAGGGAAAAATCTCTCGATCTGCCAACGTTCACAGACTGCCGCGGACCGTCACCGCGACATGTTCCGTTTGGCGCCGGTGTTTCGCCACGTCGTCGTGCAGTGTCCATTTTCTGCCTGCGAAAAGGTAGGCGTCGTCACTGTCGCCGCTGTCTTCACATTCTTTATCGTCATTGTTGTCGTCGTTGTTGTTGTTGTTGTTGTTGTGCAAAACGTGAATGAGACACGCCGCGTTCCGACGATCTCCAGGATTTAATTGACAGTGAAATCTCACGTTAATTGCAGACACGATCTCTCGATTGAGTTAAATCGAGCGTGTTTTTTCTCGAAATTATCAGATCGATGTGACGAGAAATAATTTCACGCCGATGGGTTTCGAATTGGACGCGGCGTGCGAAGATATTTTGCTCTTAGATGCACAATTTTCTTTGATCATACGATAAATTTCTCTCCACATGCCGCGCTCGAGCTATTAAATCAGATTCGGAGACCGCAATGCGTATATACGCATTGCAGTCCGAAGTATACTTCGATTTTAAAGTGCGCAGCAAAAACAAAAAAATCTTTTCTTCACTCGCACGTTAAACAATTTGTTTCATTTTATTGTGTCTCTCGTTTCACAAGAATGCGTGTGTGTCTTTTACTCGAACACCGTGTGGAGAATGCGTTTCGAAAGATTTTAAGTTGCGTTTCGCAACAATGCCGTTTAACATTTACGCGCGCTGTAGACTTGTATTTCTTTGTAATTTTTACACCGCAGTTATGAAATCGAACGAAAGGAATGATCACGCGAAGGCGCGTATGCCCGAGACTTTGAAGCAAATCCATTTTCGTGTGACAAAAAACGCGTTGTTTTGTCCTTTGCGAGAGATTAATCGATACTCACAGCAGCGTATTTGGAGCAGTTTTATAATCACGAAACTGTTATATCGAAACGCTTCGAGTTTCGACCTTCACTCGGACTGTCGAAAAAACACAATGAGAAAATAAAAAGCATTACCTAAAGAATACAAAAAAAAAAAAAAATAAAATAAAATAAAATAAATATGCGTTAAGTCACACTGCGTTAAGTGACATGAGGAGACAAGTGTCAATCGTCAATTAAAAAAAGAATTTAATAAAAGCAACTATACTTAAAAATAAACACATTACCAGAAAAATTAATTATCACTGATAAAAAAAAATCCGAAATTTGTTGGATTATTTGCGCGCACCCAACATATCACGTAGATCGACATTTATTTATTTTTATTCAGAATTTACTCACATATTGACTGCTAATCTTTTTTTTTTTTTTTTTACAAAGATTTTATAGTTAATGTACTTGGATAATAATGTGTAATTACATGTGTGTGTTTGTTTTAGGCATTACACAACGATATTGTGATATCCGTGATCGTTCGAGGCTTCTAATCGACACTTTCTAATCGGGAAACGATTTCGCTGATTAACTTATGTGCTCGGCGGCAACAAATTGTCGTCAACAAAATTCCACGAGATGTTCACGAGAACAGAACATGACAACTTAGGTGACATCACTGGATAAGGCGGACTGGTGACGAGAGACAAGAAACTTAAAACGCAAAGACAAAGAGACGGGGAACATTAATTTGACGTAGCGATGATACAAGCGGCGAACACGTGCGCTTTCCACATGTTGTCGCCGCGACGGCAAGTGTAACTTTTGCTAAGAACGTATTCAGGTATGTATCGCGATATTTTTTCACGTCTTTCAAAGCGATCTTTCGTCGATCACGTGTTCTTTGACATAAAAACAAATTCTTTTCACAGACCGACACTGAATTTTGCAAAGCAAAAAATCTCTTTTTGTTTTATTCTCTTTTTAGTATATTTAATAGTGCGTATTTCTATAGTTGTTTTAGTAACATATTTTTATAGTTTCCTTAAGTGTTTTTCTTCTCTCTTCTTTCTCCTTTCCCTCTTCAAGGCGAAAGTTCCAAATAAGTCGAAAAGGTCGCCTTTTGCAGGTCTTCGATACTTCGCGGGAAATTTTTTCGCGTTAATTATGTTGGGTTTTGAGGGACGTGTGACGTAAAGCGAGGGCAACCTTCATTCGGGGGAGATTCCGGTTTTCTTTTTCGAGTTGTTGAATAGATTGTTGTCCGAATAGATCGTCGCGAAAAATATCTTCTCGTGCCTCGGTAACCGAGTTGAAAAAACAGTTCGTAGCGAGTAAAGGTGATCCAGGTAAAAGGAAGAGATACTTTTCACAACGGTTTTTTCCCCACAGAATAACATCAAAATTCGTCTTTGTATCCAGTTTGTTTACGCAGATAAAGTAGTAGACTAGGCGCAGGTACGTTGTCTGGCCTGCTGTCAAAAATACATCATTTTAAAATTGTTTTCGTATATTGAACTGAACCAAAATTTATTTCACATTAATTCAAAACAATTAAAAATGTTTCAATCGATTTGTTACCAGCGATGTTTTGTGACCTTTCGTGTTCTCGCACAATCCCCTATCTGTCGACAACTCTGTGTAAATTGCCATTGTCTCTTTTACAGCTGATCCGTGGTTCGTTGGCCTTCTGCTCGTTAGATAATTGACAGATTATCGATCTATTAATTGAAAGCTGATTTACTCGTCAGTGACTGACAACGCCCTAGAATTCATCTTATCATTAACCAGGTAATTGATATCGTAAGTCATGCGCATCAAATCTTCCTTCTTTCGATTTTTGTCTCGAGAGGAAGAGAGAGAGAGAGGAAAAACAAATTATAGCAGTCGCGAGTAACAAGACATCGCCAAGGTTATCGGCATGCAATTCTCACTGCCGCGTCCACTCGTCAACTGTTATCGCTCGACCACCGACAAACCTCGCGATGATAGACGGTTATAAAAATACATGCAAAGAATAACGCGCAAGTTTTTTGTTCCGATATACTTACACACACACACACACGCACACATAAAAATGTGAAAGACTTTCTATTTTCGTCGTTTGAAGAAAAAAATCTGATGACAACGTGGCTTTGTGAAAAAAAAAAAACGCAGAGATCAAAGTGTTAATTTAGAATGAGATTACGCGACAAATACACAGTACCTAATAAAAAAAAAAAAAGCAGTCCTTAATTGAAGCTCGTTTTCCGTTCCGAAAATTACATATCGCGCGATCGAATAACTCGCACGTACGTATACTTTTTATTGTAGATAATTGCAACCTTATTCGTTCTTATCAGTCTTGTTACTCGCCGTATACATATACATGTTTTTAATTTAGAGCAGATCTATCGCTTGTCTGGTCTAAAGTTGAATATACTCTTTTGTGTGTTTCAGCGAATTTGATTCTCGTGTTCGCGAAATATTTCCCGGAAACCAAACGCAGAGTGTGCGGAGTTATTCGGGCGCATTATTCCGATCGATTCGACCTCAGCGCGCAAGAAACAAGAGAGATCTCGCAACACTTACCGGTGTCTCAGACATCGTGTGCGTGTGTTTGCGCGAGATATTGATCCGCGCGGCGACAATCCCCATTTGTCGGGTTAACTTTGTGCACAGGGAGATACGGAGTATCTCCTATATGCGCAGAAAGACAGAGAGAATGTGTATGCAAGTCGTTAATCATGTTCTCGAAACGAGAAGATCATCGAGGTAATAATAACGAACAATAGTTCTGTAAACAAACCGTACGGGGAAATCGTCCTCGCGGTCCGAGTTGTTTCCGATCGAAACAATAATCAGACAGCAAACTCCGTGGAATTGAAAAAAAACTGTGAAATGACAGAAATAGGTCGCGAAGAAAAACAAGCGCGCGGCCTTGAAACTGATGACCGAGTTTGATTGAGCGCGGTCCGATTAAACGCCGCGGCATTATTTCTTACGAGAGATTACGAAGATCCGGAAGAGCGCACGCGACGACAACAACAACGACGACGGACAACCAAGACGACGATGACCACAGGTACGACGGCCAGCAGTGCCGTGTAACGTGGCCGGGAGCGCCCAGGGTATAAGCACGGCGTATTAATAGCCAAGTATAGGTACCGTGGTGGGGCCGTGGCTGCCTCGCGGGTGAAAATAGAAAAGAATGTTTTTGGAATCCAATTGGACTTGGTTGGCAGAACGATGGGGCAATATGGCCGACTTGGCCGAGCGGGTGGACGATCTGATATGCAGTTTTGACTCGACCGGTGAGACGACCATGGATACGCTGTCGATGCTGATATTCGGCTGGATGCTGTTCGGTCTGGTGGTGTTGTGTGTCGGCAAATACGTGTACAATCGCTTCGTGTTAAACGAGCTCGCCGCCACCAACGCCGTCGCCTCGTCGCTGCAGCTCGGTAAGGACGGCCATGCCCATCACGGCGAGAGTGTTGTGATCGCGAACACGGTTGCTGGTACCACAGTCGCGAGACTGTTCGACAGCAAATCCAAGTCGGTGTCACCGACGTCGTCGACGTCCTCGTCGTCGCTCACGAAGGCTGGTGCCGCCGGTGGTACCGTAAGTGCTGGTGGTGGCGGCGGTGGTACCGCCGGTGCTGCTAGTGGCGGCGGTGGTGGTGGTGGTAGTGGCGGCAGTGGTGGCGGTGGTGGTACCGGTGTGATAGCAGGTGCTAGATCGCCGTCACCGGGAGGCTATGTGCCGCCCACACCGCCGGTCAGGAAACGCTTGACCAGGAAAGGTTCCGGCGCGCTCATCAGCCCGTCCCGCAGCTCCAGGGCGCTGCATCTACCGACCGCGACCGGCGCCGACGCGGAGGCCGTGCGCTGGGTCAACGAACTCATCATGTGGTTGTATCACGACCTCGTGATACTCAACGAACTCCTGGCCGTCTGGGTGGTCTCTCTAAACGACTTCACCGCCAACTCCACTGACGAAGTGAGATGATTAGATAACAAACGGTCTAAGTTATTATTGATCTGTTTTTGCGATTTATTTAACGATTTATACACTTATCGCATCGATGCAAATATCAAAAATGCTCTCGAGAGCTCGATCTTTTTATCATTGTTTTTCAAGTTTTGTTAATTGCTACAAGTGCCTCCGCTTAATAATTACTCAACGTGAAATCGAAGCCTTGTTTTGCAACTTGTTGTGCGCTCGATAAGGAGTGTGAGATATGTGAGTGAAGTGAGAGCTCCTTTCGAGGCGTGGGTGATTCTCCGACAAAACGCTGAAAAGAGAAGGGGAGAATACGCGCGTGCGCGAAATCGAGAGCAAGTCGAGCAAGCCGAGCGGAGAACGCGATAACTGTTTTTTTTTTTTTTCTTTACAATCAGATGACTGTACCGCAAAATTACACACAAAGCAAAAGATTCATTTCGGCTTACGCAAAAACATTGGGTTTATTTGTTACTGTCTTTCTAACGCGTTTTATATTTTATTTGTTCTTCGATGACTGATTATATTTTGTTGCTCCGCGCTTTAAAATTAAACAGAACCTTTCCAAATTCTACCGTGTGCTATCGAATGACTCATTTGATGAGAAACCGTATTGATTCGCGAAAACTCGAACGCGTTCTCGAATAGTTATTTCTCGTTATGCGATGTCGTCTATCGATTTTAATTTTATGTGTCCCCAGATAGACTGTTCAATGTGTACAAAAATTTTAATTCCACTTGTTTTTCTTTTGTTAACACAATTTATTTACATCTTTTTCTTCTTAAGTTTTGATATTGGCGTTTCATTATTCTCCAATTCTGTTTTAGCAAGTCAATAAATCTCTCATACAAAAATTTTATAAATAATCGATATTTTTAATACGTGATTTTAAAACTTAACACGCATAAAAATTTACTCGCGAGAATTGCGTCTTGACAAATTTTTGCGAATCACTATACTTAATGTACATGACGTGTTGCGTTAAAATCTTCAACGAAAACACGCAAAATAATCATTTACATAGGTCAAGGCTATCACACATGAAAGACCAGTAATGTGTATAAAAAATGTGTTATGGTCCGGCGCTGTCCTTGCCACATGAAGCTCGCGATGATGTCATTTCGCTGGAATAACTTTATACATTTCGAAGCGTATCTTCGAGGCCATTTTAATTCGAATTAATTTATGATCTACTTATCACGCATTATTCGCGATCTATAAAAATGATTTTTTTTGACTATTTTTTACTATTTTTATTCGAACTATTCTAATTCTCGTTATTTTCGCTACATCTAAAAAACTGTTAAAAAAATACATGTAAAATATATGTAATTGATGAAAAACATTATTATTAAACATTGATGATTAAAATTGTTATTTTTTTTTTTCAAATTATGTCTATGTATGTTTAAAAATTATCGTTTGTTAATCCACAACATCTAGCACATTGTTAGCGTACGTGTAGCTTGTAAATTTTATTCCGATTATGCAAACAAGTGTGTGAAAAGGATTGAGAGATGCTTATGATATCATCGTCTTAAGTAAGATTACGTGTGTCGGTGTTTAAACTCTTCGGGGACTGACTTCCAAAAAAATGTTTCGACTAACTGGGTCTGGGTGAGACCCGCGCGACTTTAAAATTAACCATTTTCGCTAAAAATCAATATTTTTCAAATTTTTTGAATCAAAAGTTTGAACAATTCTGCATCGATAAAAAAAAACAAATTGAAAAACTTCGAAGATGGTGTTCGAGTTTGAACTGCGTTAGTGTCATTTTTATAGCGACGTTTCGTAAACATTTGATAGTATCAGGGTGCTCTTGAAATACTGAACTGAAATGTTTGCAAAACATTTAACGTTAACGGTATAAAAATGACACTAACGCGGTTCAAATCCAAAAACATCTTATAATTATTAATATAACACTCCGCGAAAGCATCAAATATCAAATTGAAAAAATCTCTGATAATTTCGAAGATATAAGCGTTTAAAAAAAAAACGAATTTTTATTAGACACTGATACGCAAGTTTTGAGTGGGTCTGGGAGATCCGTATCCGTTCACGAAGGGTTACGAAGAACACCGACATCTCGGAGCGCCGTCAATATGTTGCGCGGTTTGCCGTTATCACAAACACGCAAATTTAAGACGATATGATTCGCCACACAACCTTCAAACGTAAAATTGAAAAAATTAATGCGATTATTGCTGTCTGATGAAATTACAATTAAACATTTGTATGTTTTAGCATGGAGTCGGTGTTGAATTTGTCCGCGTTCTTCCGGAAACAAATCCGCCAACTTTATCGAATATTTTCTGCGAATGCGACTCGAAGGATGATGTGGTACGGATATTGTGTCTAGTTTGTTCTTGTAACATTCTGTTTGAAAAATGTCTTATATATCATTGTCATTGTTTTCTGCTTTTTTATTTCTAGACTATTACGTGCGATTGCGAAGCCACTCCGGCTTTGCAAATGAAAGCATTTCGACAACGAGGCGACAAATTGGACGTTAGTCACTATCGGGTTAATGTCAATCGGTTTCGCGCTCGTCTCAACATTGTCTGCATCACTGAAAAACTATTGATCGATCTGAAATGCGACGGCTGGCCGGAAGTACGTATACTGCGAACGTTTTTGTCACTCAGTCTGAATCATGTGTGTGTGAGATAATACAACATTTTTGTAGGAAATTGCTGGATAATAGGCACGATGTTTTCCAAGAAAAAAAATGTTTAAAAAACCTTCTTTATCCCCAAATTGCAAAAAAAAAAAAAAAAAAAACAGTCAGCCGTAAAAGTTGACAGTTTTATGACTGATCCCTTTTTGGCAACCCTTAAGCGAGAAGCTGTCTATTTGTTCGCTTTGTTACGATCGCTCCTAATTCTTCCTCTCTTCGTGGTTCATTCCGAGCGGCCAAGAACATTTTTGGCTTGTTTGAAGAAAATTCGACTCTCCCTCTCTCTCTCCTAAGGTCCTTTCTAAGATTTCCGCTTATATCCGGCGAGTACTGTATTCGCGCGATCTTCATCTTCTCATCTGGGTTATAATACGAGAGAAGAATGTTTATGATTTATTATTCCGTTATCAGGTAAAAGTCTCGCTGGCAGCGGTGGGTACAATAAAGAAAGATTTGGATGAAAGCCAGCTGCAAGAAGTGGTGACGGAAATTGTTGTGGGAGCTTTGCGTGGCATCAATGTTCATCTCAATCTTTCCCAATATCCCACCTGTCCTCGTTTATGGAGAGAACCACCTCCCCAGCCAGGTTTCTCATACTCCACGCACTACGACAATGTGGTGAGCGATTTATAATTGAATTATTGAATGTGCAAAAGAGTGTATAACATGTGCGTTCACTGTCCGTGCTTTGATCTCGCAGAACGCTTTGAATTCGACACGTCAGTCCTCGCAACAACGATCTCACGGACATACCACGTCGTCGTCGTCCCTGATACAATACATGCCCGGAGAGAAACGGTTGCTTGTGAAGGTTGTGAAAGCTGCCGATCTCGGCGGTCAGCAAGGCGCGCTCAAACCTTACTGCGTGGTAGAGGTGGACGAGCCGCCGCAAAAGCATCAGACCTCTATAAAAAAGGACACCAACAGTCCACTATGGGATGAAGCATTTTTATTGTAAGTTCCCACGGAAAAAAGTATATCTGCACGGTTACAACTTTTATTATTCTTTGTGCGTGTATTATGGTATATTTTGTTATGTTAACAAATAATCAAAATAATTTAATAATTTATTGTTTTACATTTGTTTAATAATATTATATTGTATATCCGAAGAAATTTCAATACGTATTCACAGTGACGTAAACCACAACACAACCGAAGTATTGTTAGAGGTGTTTGATCACGTGAACAAAAACCAAAGATTCCTGGGACTAGGAATTGTGGGCGTAGAAGAACTACTTGCGAATCCAAGTCAGCGGCAGATCATACCTCTTCAAGCGCGACCGTACGAAGAGGATGACATTACGGGCACCCTCACAGTAGAGGTAATTTAATATTCTGATGAATTATTCTTTTAGTTTTGAAAGTTTAAAATAAAAACGTATTTTGCTGCAACAAAACCTCTAAAATTGATGCATAAACGAACTCTTGAGAAACATCTTTCTTTGCCAAAATTTCGAGTCTTTTTTCGCGCGTCGCGTTTATTTCGGTTTTGTTCCCAACAGTTTCTGTTCATCGAGGGTGCAGAGGTACCACAAATCGGGACCAAACCCTACAAGGTCAAAGAAACGATAAAGCCGGTTTCGCCAACTCGGTCCTACAGCCAAATGAATGTCATCAGCAGCAATAATCTGAATTATAACAATGGTAACAGTACACTTATCTTGTACGACTCTGCCGCGCAATCTGAAGGGGGTAATTACTGATTACTTATCAGGCGTTGATGTGTGGAACACCCGATTGGTTTTTTGATTTCTTTGTTTTTAGCATAGCTGAAGTTTATATTTTTATCCTTGTTCCCTCTTGAAACCAGATCATTTACATCTCATGACCGGAATTGATTTGAATCCTTTAATAGGCGTCACGGTTTTTTTGTTAAAATTTATACAAATTGCGTCACACACATATCCGTCAAGACCAGCCCCCCAACGTAGTTAGTCGCATGAACAGATTTTTTTTTTCTCCGTTCACACAAGAGAAGATAATTTTATTGCCGAATTATAATAAATATGATATGATACACATATAAAATATATAGTGCTTACAAATAATACAATGTAAGTTGAATACCACGGTAGATATAAAGGTCTTTTGTATGTTAAACGACTAACGTTTTCATTAGTCAGCAATAGTCAGAATATAGAGAATCTCGATCGCAATAGTAGATTTTATCGAATTTCGTTTTGACGATGTTTTTGAAATTTTAATCAGAAAAATTTGTCTTTGTAGATTATTTGCAGACAAATGGCAACGTTGTGGATTCCCCGCACAAAAGTGGACAGACAAACGGTAACAAAGGAACTTTAATTGTACACAGCCAAAGGGTAAGTTTTTTAAGCAACGAAAAGCACTTTTTACTCTGTGTGTGTGTGTGTGTGGCGTGGACATGACAGTTGCGTGAAATTGAATTACGAATGTTCACAACGGTCGTGTCTGTGTGTGCGTCTATGTGTGTGGGTTTATATGAAAATAGATGGTTGCAATTTTTTAGTTAAAAAATCCTATAGAATAATTTTAATTAGAAGTGCCCATCTGCCAAATTTCGTTTTTTCTTTTGTAAAAACCGAACACTAAATATAACATTTACCTTCTCAGTAAAAAATTTTCCATGTATAAAATTGTATGGACATATTCGGTATATAAATTTGCATAATTAGATATAATAACTTTAATTTGTGTATAAGTATATATGATTGTATATCAAAAATTTTTTCAAAATATAGTAAAAATATAGTTTTATACAATTTTTTTGTATCTAACATGATACTCTAATAGAGTTATTTTGTAATTTGATGTGGAATATCTCTGAAGCCATTTTCTTAAAAAAAGAAATTCTCCGTGTATAAAATTGTATGGACATATTCGGCATATAAATTTGCATAATTAGATATAATTATTTTAATTTGTGTATAAGTATATATAAAAAATTTTTTACCGGGTTGTTTCTCAAAAAATTATGTCCCTTAGATATTCTAGCTAGTTTGTTAATATTTTTTGTCCTTAAATAACATACAAATATCATGTTGATTTATTTTCTTGCTAAAGCATGTGAATTCGTTTGATTTTTATTGCAGCAATCGGAGCGACAGGTTGTGAAGGTAAGAAAGATATTTGTTGGCTAATATGTTGGAATTTGACGAGTTTGTGACTCAGATAATTTTTTCCTTCTCACAACTCGCACTTCGATTTACTTTAACAATGAGTGTCTTGAATATGTTTTACAAAAAAAATTAATCGCTGATTGAATGCGGTGTGTTTACTAACGTAACAGGTCGCTCTGACAGAGGACGGAAACTGGCAGGAAATTTCCCCGAGTGTAAGTAAACTTAATACGCATTTATATTATTCTTTATTGTAATAAACGAACATTTATACTAACACAAAAATCTATTGTACGTTTATATAATTTTTGAACGCGAACGTGTGTTTTGCAGCACGGAACAAAAGACGTCACTCCCACCTCGGGACCAGAAAGCACGCCTAATTCCTCTATATCAGAAGGTATAAAATTAAAAAGATATGAAATTAAAAAGAAAAAGTATTAAAAAAATAAAGACATTATATAGATACCGGCACTCTTTTGCAGAGAGAGGAAGAACGCGAAGAAAACGACGCGATTTCTTCGGCACCATAAAGAAACGACTGAGTCGGTCCAAGACGAGAAGTCGATCGGTCGGTCCCGAAGGGGAGGTCAATCACGAAGATGCTCACTCGAGATCCATATCCGCCGACAGAGCTCGCGATCCCGGATCCGGTAAGAATCCACAGATTCCACACCGTGCTTCTTCCAAATATATTGTTTTTACTGTGAAACTATTACAAAACTAATGTTTTGATGTGCGTAGAGTAATATATTCTTGTTACATACTTTTGGTGTTTAACATCTCTCTCTATATAGAATACTTTTAGTAGTGTTTAACATCTGTCGTTGTGCAAAGTAGTAAGAAATTTTCAAGCAAATTTACCTCGCGACGTAAATTTGTTTCCCCTACCATACGCGTAGATTATCTTTCTTAGTCTTTTTGTATTATTCCCCTTGTGAATGTAATGTACTCATCTGTGCACACATTTTGTCTTGCCCACATATGTGTTACTCTCACATGGTATTCGACTTCGGTAAGTAATGGGATCGTATAGGATGGTACAGTAGTCTGCGATTAACTTGTTTGCTTTTTCGAGCAATAGAAAAAAACCGATAGGAATTATCATATTGTCACATAGTAATACGAATATCTGTTGATATATTTAACAAAGTATCGTTTAGAAACTTATTATAGGATAAAGATCACTTGACGCGCCGCGTGTATCTTCAAACGGACTGTATTTTTGTCTATTCGCTTTTGCGCTTCACATTTCTGTTTTTTTTCTCTCTTCTTATCTGTTTGCACTAGCGCGTCTGATGCGACTCAACTTGACTTGTTTTTTGTAGCGCATCTGTCGGTGCCAGAACAATCGAGACGATCGAGTCTGAGCGAGGCCTCGGGTATCAGCGGAACATCCACGAGAACGTACATCAACGAAGCTTCCACGCTCGTTCTAGAAACTTTGGAGAACGGTATAAAAAAGTAAGCGGTATTCTCTCTTTTTTTACAAACGGGATCTATCTGTTTTAGATCCTATATGTATCACAAATAAACAGATTAGTTTTTCTGGTTCACAATGAAATTGCGTTTCTATTTCAGACACTACCTCGTACCTCTTTCGCTCGCACAAAAGAGCAAATGGAGGAAAAAGGGCACAAAGTTGCATATATTCAACGATCACACATTTATCGCCAAACACATGACCGGGTGAGTTGATAATCGTGACAACATCATCGATCTTCGAGAGATCGCAATACATCGTTCGGTTTGGATGAAAGAAGACTTGATTTTTTTTTTTTTTTTTTTTTTTCAGAGGGACAGTCTGCGAGGTGTGTAAGAGAACTCTCGCGCGAAGACTTGGCAAGCAGGGCTACGAGTGCAGAGATTGTCAAATGAAATGTCACAAACACTGTCACGTGAAGGTCGACATAACATGTCCCACGTCCACTATTCAGAGCATCGAGCTGTAAGTATCTCTTACGCGCGAATCTCGACGCGAAGTTCATTCCAATTTAGACGCGCATTTTTGTTGTGCTCCAAACTCCAAATGAAACTTGCACAGAGAGAGTTTCGGTTTGAAGAAACTAAAGTTTCACGAGTGTTTGGAAACAACATTATTACAATTGCGTGCGCGAGCGGGTGAATGTGCGTTAACGTATGTGATGTAATTTAATTTTTCGTAATATATAATTACGATGACTACATTTCTCTTAATTGTAACTTTTCCACCCTTTCTCGTGTAAGGTCCCTACTGCCAGTACTCAGCGAATAGGATAGGGATAGGTAAGATCTTCTGAGTTTTGACATGAAGTGAATGTTTGGTAGTGTAGTGCACGAAGAAAAACTGCCTGTGTCCTCAGAAATATTCAACTCAACTATATCCGACTTTATCGGAGATAAAATTTTGCTTGTGTTATAAGTGCCTGCGTCTTTTCAATATTTAACCAGATTTTTATTATTATTTCTTGTGTCAAATCAATCGGTCAATAAAAGTGGATCAGTAGTTTTCGAATAACACTGATCGTCGCTTGAATATATCTGCGTTGTAACTCGAATGCATATGTTTCGTGTGGCGTGTATGCGCGACATTATTTTCAATTTCTTCCTATCTGTCTATTTTTTTAAATTGCAGAATTAGGTGAGGCACTCTTATATAGCGATCTTTTGTCATTTTTAGGACGTGCATCAAGGCTCCGCCGCTCGAACGAAAACCTTCAATGCTCCTCTGTTCGCGATAACATTACACAAACGCGATAATATTACTTATTTTGTAAGATAAAAAAAAAAACAAAACGATTAACGATCGTTATGTACTTGTAAAATATTTTATATTTTTGTTCTTCCATTTTTTTGGGCGAGACGAGAGATAACTTAAGCTGCGCACTCGTCGACAGTTTGCGAATACACAGTTGTTTCAGCCAGTGAACTCTCTGTCGGAATAATTCAGTCTAATGAAAAATGATATGAAAAAAAAAAAAAAAACGGCCAAAGATAGAAGATTTGAGGTAAAAAAAAGGCGTGTATTATTTCTGCCTTCATCTGTATACTTATTAAAAAATTAAAAAATCGCAAAAAATTTAAGCAGTTAAAATTTATTCAGAGTGAGAAAGAAATGACGCGCAAAAAAATTTGATTTTTATTTCAATTGCGGCTGTTTCTCGTAGCATTGAAATAAGCATTCCAGCGTAGACTTCACTGGTTTCAGCAGGCGATCAAAGAGTTCTTTACATATATTTGCGCGAATACACTTAGAATCTAATAAAAGAGTCACGCGCGCGAAGCAAAGTTGTTGAATTAAATTTATATTCTTATACTACATGTGAAAGAGGAAGAAAAAGAATTACTGTTCTCTACGAAAAAGCGAGTGAAATGAAGTGTGTAAATTATCCGGTAAAAAGAAAACTTAATTTTTTTCATTTGAAAAGCTACTTCCCGTCTGTGTTCAATATTTTAACATTTCGTCAACGTGATTTATTTGTTCTCGTGTTTATTCTAACAATAAATAACGAAGACAAAATAAAAAAAATCAAATGTTGAAAAAAATGTGTATTTATATATAATGCATATATATACTGAAAAGATACACGAATATCTACTTTAATTTAAATATGTATCGCTTATTTTTATTCTAATGATCATGGCACGCACGCAATTTTTCTACCTTGTCTTGAGTAAGTCATTAACCCTGCAAGGTCAGACACGTGTCTTCCAGACTCGCTCAAAAATTGCTTATCGGCGTTTCCAGAAAAAATTTTAGTTATTTTAAACGCTTATATCTTCGAACTATTAGATATTTTTTCAAGTTGTTTTTTTTTATCGACGTAGAATCGTTCAAACTGTCAGTTTGAAAAAAAAAAAAAAAACAAACAAAATTGAAAAAATATGGATTTTTCGCGGAGATATTCGATCTTAAAATCGCGTAGGTCTCACAGACCCGGTCTGGCCAACTAATCGTTATTTTTGAGGTCTCTGGCCACGAAGGGTTAATAAGTAGAACGATCACTTTTGTTCGACTAATAAAGCGTCATTGACGTTAACTCGATCATGCTACCGTTTTGCTACGAGCCAAAGAGGTGATATTTATTTGACATATGCAGATGATATTTATTTGACATATCTTTTGTAGAGAGAGAAAGAGAGAGAGAGAGAGAGATAGAAAGAGAGAGAAAGAAAAAAACGATAAATAATCTGTTACGCAGAATTCTTTTGATTCTGTTGTCTGAGACGCATGTTTTTTATACAATTATTTAACGACTGAACATATAATTGCTACGATAGTAATTAATCGCAGAAATATCATAGCTAACTTTAACAACGGAAAACAATGACATAAAATACATTAGACTGTCGCATTCTAATCGTATCGGACTTACACATTTTCCTTACACGTTTTTAACAAACTTTTTAACGCACCTTATAACACGTACCTGTATAGTTTTGCCTTAATGCAACAAAAACAAATATACGTCTAGTAACGTTATTAACGGAACGACAAGGGCTTTATTTTTGTTACTGCGTTTATAGTGATAAAAGGAATGTTCGCGAATTGGAGAAGAGGTTCTATCAAACGTTAAGTGACAACACGAATATATAAGTTAAAGATGTCGCAGATGTCCATATACGTGAAATGATTGATTGCTAGCCAGTTAATAGTGCAATTCAATTAGCGACAGTAGAAAATTCGCAATAAGAAGTAAACGTCTAACGTCAATTTCTATCCTTCTTTTTTTATCTTTTTGCGCAAAAATCAATGTAAAAAAATTAAATTCTCGAAACGGTTTAATGGTTGTAACGTACTCGATACATATATATGTATATTAATAATGCGTTACATATATTACATAAATTATATTATCAAATTATATATCTAAATTATATATATATATATATAGTATATCAAATTATATAAATCATACATATATTACATAAAAATAGGAACGCGAAATAAAATATATTTAAATCTCTTTTGACTTAATATATACATATATATATTTTTTAAATCATAAATGTGTGATTCCAAAATCTAAAAAAGAAGCATACAACAAAAAAATAAACAAAGCAAGCACATCGTAATACGCGTCCTTGAGAATCCTGTCAGATGGTGACGAGATTGGTACAAAGTTAAACGAAGCACAAGTCATCTGTATATACAAAAATATCTTATATATATTACATCAAATATATGTAACTTTTTAATTACACTTGTCTTACGTCATTATATACTCCTCGCTCGCACAACACGGCGTGAGAAGCAGGACAAGCGATACATACTCTCAGACCATTAGCGTTTCTCGGGTTTAGCAATTAAATCAACTCTGGTTGTTTATCGTCATTGTCGCTTTTTTGCGAAAAACTCACATTTCTTGAGCAATTGCAAAGATATTTTTTTTATTTTTTAACATACATTATTGCATTCTGAAGACCGCACACACAAAAACAGCTTTATATAGTTTTAATTACTGCACACAATGATCATTATTTATAAGATATTAGTAAAAAGTTTTATATCTCTTTGCGATTCTTGATGGTGCTGTATACTTGAGTATACGCAAATTTTGGGTCACCTCTATCTCCGACTAGTCAATCTTAAATAATAAGTTATAATTTAAGCATTATGCGCAAAGTGTAAACCGCGATATTTTGATAATCGAAAATTGCATAATTTACGACACTGATGCAATCGGTGCGATTTATCGCTATAACAAATTACACATGTATGCGTTATAATAAATTATATACATGTATATATACATGATATCCCAGAGAAAGCAAGGTGACTTCATTATGACGTCATTAGACATCGATTTAGCGGCATTGTGACGTAAATGACGTCACCTTGCTACCAGGGACAGACATTTATATATACGATTTCTTCTTCCGCTCTCTGCAGTAATAATACATTTCTGTTCGCCGAAAGCAAATTGTAAATCATCGCGTGTAATCATTGAAACATCGAAAGAATTAACGAAGTGTCGAAATAAAAAAAAAAAAAAAAAAGCGACGACGATTGTGTGCCTATACCAATAATTATTATGTAATTCTAAAAAAAATAATGCCTGAAATTTTTTTAGACACAGCCGAGATGTAAAGATAGATTTGGTTTCAATCTCTGAACAGAATTTTTGCGGATTTTGCAACACAAAAATTGTGCACATGACTTTTTTTTTATTCAGATTGACTCGATCTACTTTTGACTGTGTCGAAAACATTTCAGACATCCTCTACTCATTAACAATGCGAGAAAGTCTATTGTGAACAATATTTCCAATTGTTCAACGAAAGCTTTTTATTCTCTCTATTTAACATCGATCGTACGTTATCTCTCTATCCTCTATAATATAAAAAAGAAATATATATATATATAAAATATGTAAAGACCATGACAGTTGTGCATTGTCGATTTGTAATAAGTATATATATATATAATGATATTGTTAAGAAATTGTAATACAGAATAACAATGCGGATAATACCGCACTGTAATATATTACAGAGAGTATAATATATAATATATTATAATCCTTTAACATTACATCGTTTTGTTTAATTTTCATATTTCCTTTACTATTGTCACACACAAACACACATCTTAGAAATTAATTAACAAAATTAAAATTAATGTCTCCGCATACAAATAATAATTAACTTTTGTCGCGTTTTTTTCTTTCAAAGTTTATTTTTCGCTGTATTTGGTGTCGCTTTGTATATATGTATGTGTATGTACGTTCGTAATACTTTATAACGGGCGCGGAAATGCGACACTTGACATTTTAAATCACGCGCTGCGATTGATTACATTTCGCTTTTCTTTGCCGTCAGAGCAATCACGTCCGACGTAAAGGAACTACATTTTACAAAGCGTATGTACGTTCTCGTCGATGTTAAGCATTCGATGTCGACCGTTAAAAGTCACGGAAACTCTTTATATCAATATATTCTTTCTTTTCTTCAGTAAAAAGTATAAAATAATAATAACAATTTAACAAAATCTTTTTTTTGCTGTTAAAATCATTTGATTTTGTTTTTATAAAGCGATATAAAACAATTTTACAAAAAAGTACGTTGTTACAAAACAGGTTCTGAAAGAAGCAATAATATACTTCGGAGCATTGGTGTGTTCGAAAAAGTCCGATCGATTTTAACACGGTGCATATATATATAGTGCGACAATCAATTTTCCAATTCACCGCATATATCACAGCCGTCAAAATTAGATCTCGAATTGTATCTGATAAAGGGTGCATCGAACGAGTGCAACGCCTATTGAAGTCCCATTAAATTAATTAAACAATCTTTTAGTACGTGCGTCTATATCCTCCATTTTTATGAAAATGAAGCTCTCGAAAGAAGTTATTCAAAAAACAAGACAATAATGCATCATTTAACAAAATTGATCAATTATAAAAAAAAAAAAAAACTAAACTGATATACAATTTAGAAACAAAATTTTTAATTGTCAACACACAGTTCTTAAAAAGAAATCCAATAAGTAAGACAATTGGAGCAGGAAAGTTTGTGGAAAAATAAATGAAAAAACAAAACTTTCATAATTGTAGAAACTTTCCGATCGTTTATTTATTTTCTGTCTCATCTTCAGCTTCGTTTTAAGTAAAAAAACGAAATTTTATTTGGAAACGAATAGAAACGCGATTCTGTATGAAAAAAAAAAAAAATAAATTTACTGTGTAAACACGCGGCAATCGTTCACGGGCACGCCTGGGAATAAGCAAACACGAGAAAGAAACCCTCTTTCTACCATTCCCAATGCGACAGAAATGCGCAAGAAGATAGTTTTATATACCATCGCCGAATCGGGAATCGTGGACCGTGCAAAGGGAAGGGAAAAACGGGGGCGGCGAGAAGGGTCACGCGGTGTCATTCGTCGGCCGACCCAATTTCAGGCCAAAGTTCCAGTTTCCCGCCGGGCGTGCGTGGTCAAGAGAAGAACTGGGTAGTCGCTATGGCGACGTGACGTAACGATCACGTCATCAACGGGATCGGAATGAGGGTCGTCGAACCCTCTATATATCTACCAGGCGCAACGATCGTTCTGGTCAGCCGGCTAGACGCGACTGGCTGCGCTGCTGGCTGCTTGAGCATAAATGCGGGGTGAATGGGGGACGACGCAACACTTCTCCTCTCTCCGTGAATACTTGCGATATACCCGTCTACTTGAGCTCGCTCGGACGCTTCTGTCTTCGATGAGCATATGCATCCCTCTCATCTTTTTGCATCAGCGGCTCTGCTACCGCCTGTAACCTTTTTTACGTAGGGTAAACCACCCAATGCTTGGCATTTCAAAGACTTGTTCTTTTTTTTTTTTTTTAAGGGGACCAACCAAAGAACTCTAAAATAACGTTGTCATAAATATCCAAATTAATCCTACCATAATGTCAAGGTACCATAGACAAAAATGTTAACTGAAAAAAAATCAATAAGTTCCGATAGTTGAAGAAGTCCTACCTATAAATTCGGTTATTCTGTATACTTCACTCTCTCGCGTCACCACGTTAACGTGTTTTTTGTTAAAATTTTAGAAAAACGGAGTTTCCGTTTTTTTTCATCTTTAACTTATATTATTTACTTAAAAAACAATTACATAATTACGCGTACAAAGTATAAATGATATTATAGTATATGTGTAGGAAATTTGCAAGAAAACAAATCAAATGTAGCACAATTATTTTTGTTTTAAAGAAATTAAAATTCTGAGAATAGAAAAATTGATTAACTAAAAAACCAAAAACGGAATATAAATATTTTTCTATCAAAGATGTTTCTTTTTATTTCAGAACATTTTTATTTGTTGCGTACAATTACGAACGATATAGAAGATAAAACTCAAATTTTTCGAGATTTGAGAGAGGATACCACCGAGTGTATCTAATCACGAAGAATCAAGATTCGATTTATTTGAAGATACTTTATCGAAGAGAGAAGAATGACAAACGTCGTCGTCATGCAGTGCGTAATGGTGCACGCGACTGACGTACGTGTATGTGTGCAAGCGATAAGATTCAGGATCGACCGCGATAAAGGGTCGAAGGCTACGAGATTAAGCCCCGACCGAGTTTGTTCCGCATTGCACGACGACGACGCGATCTGGGACGCGTTGTCAGTGGCCTTCTCAATGACGTGAATGACGTCACTACGCCAATGGGGAAAACTAGGCCAAAGACATAGCGTAGGGGCGAAGAGGAAGTGAAGGGTCGAACAATTTGACGTAAAGTCCACGGTGGAAGCTATTTCGAGAAAAGTGCATGTATTTCATGTGACCGATGAGCTTTTTGGCTGAAGAGAATGGCCGTCGCGTGGAAGCGCGAGATCGAGAACGCGCGTGTAAATAGCACGCGAGATATAAGGGTGACAACATACGATTTACAATATTTACATCCGTAGATTTGATTACCAGCGAGAGTTTATTGTGTTCAAGTTTAATTATATTGCTCTCACGGGACAAATTTCTCTCTTGCTCGTAACGCGCAATAACGTCAGAGCGAATTCGGCTAGGTGATTAACACGCTCGTTAATAGAATCCCCCGTCGTTTCTCCGCTTGATTCTATATAATCTCTCTGTAAGATGATGCGGAAAAAGGAATAACACGTTTAATTGATTCAAACGAAAACTATGACGAAAGAGAGAAAGTAAAAATGACGTTTTGGATGTTTAAAAATAACAGAGCAAATAATGAGAAGAAACAAATAAATGAAAAAAAAAAAATAATAATAATAAAAAAAGCGAAGAATTAACGGATCATTGAGTGAACTGTGATATTTCACGTTATTGGATCGCGTGTACCTACGAATCCACCTTGCCGGAGAGAGAAAGAGAGAGAGAGAGAGAGATTCGTGAATGGGGCTGCTGCGGATCCTGACGTCACCGCGGGAGTGCAAGATCCTGCAACTGGGTCAATCCTTAGTTCTGTCATGGCCATGGATAAAAACATACACTGTGACTGTGGCGCTACTATATGCTGTCCATCCGTTCTCTCTCTCTCTCTCTCTCTCTCTATCTTCCGTTTCACTTTCTGCGTCATGTATTTCTCTCTTTCTACTTTCTACCACTCGCAAAGAATATTGTTTTCCATTGGAACACGTTATGTGTGCCACAACCCTCAGATTTCTGACAGGCGCGCGCTTACGTAGGCTTCGGTTACTTTTAGCGCACACACGTCTGTACTTCGAAAGAGAATGACCCTGCAGCGTGACAATATATACAAATAAAAATCATAAAATGACGTAATGTACTTCGATTCCAGCGCACATGCGTTTTTTTACACGACACAGTGTTCCTCCCTCGATTTCGTACGAGATATTCTTACACATTTTATGGTTGCAAAGATTATAAATTGTGAGTGGGAAGAAGCGATGAGTTTCTAAAAGTACGTTTTACCTTTCGAATTTTTGGTAACACGTTCACTCTCGAAATACACCCGCGTAAAAGCGCAAAGTAAAACTATCAGTTAATTGTTTAAGATATAGATATTTTGCATATATTTTGATAATAAAAATACAAAGAATTAAAAAAAAATCTCTTTATAATTGCTTTAGGAAATACGTATTTTGAGAAAAAGAAGAAAACGATGTTAAAAATGTTATAACATTTCTTGGAAAAATTGACAAAAATATACATATAGAATGTCAGATACTAAAAAAAGCCTAGAAGATATTTGCTCATATACAATAATGATTCTTGACGAGTTGATTTTGATAAAGAGTGTGAAGAAGAACAAGACAGATTAAAAAAAAAAAAAAAACACGTTTATTTGACCTTTACAGACAAAACGATATAGAAAACGTTCAATTCTGAGTAGTTGATCTTTAGAGCTTATAATTTTTTGTTTTCTAACATTCTAATATGAGAGAAAATGAACGAGAGAGAAGAAGAGATAGAGAGACAAACGGTTACGTTTCCAATTACGGTTAGGTCATCCAATTAGCTCGATCGGTCCTTCATCACAATAGCCTTACGTAATAATTATTACAAAAACAAGTGATTATATGATAGGTAACAAGCTGCATTTCACATCGTACTTTTTGATATAAATATACATTCTTGTCAGAGTTTTTTTTTAAAAAAAGTTTTCTTTTCTAAATAAAGTCTGTTTTATAATATTTCAAAACGGAGACTTTGAATGAAAAGACGAATATCTATCTCTTTCTCTTTCATATTACTCATTAATTGTTCTTGGAAAACATTACGACGAGTTACATGTGCGACATTACAGCGAGTTACATGAATTGAAACTATATAATTGCTATATAAAGAGAAAGAAGTGAAAACCTTTTGCGCATAGAAGTTTTCACGAAGAAGATCAATATTCGTACATTGTATGTATTTCACTTATTTTTTTACATATATTAGATTTTCATATGACAAATCTGCTTCTGTTATGCACGATGATTGATCGAAACATATGTTTACGTATATATATATATATATAT